>NC_092335.1:679822500-680105000 GCF_046630445.1 Rutidosis leptorrhynchoides | reverse complement strand
CAACAACAACAACAAAACCCAATCCCATATGTATGGGGTATGAGGGAGGTGGGACGTAGACAATCCTTCCTCTATCCTTGAATAAAGAGAAATCATTTCTCCACCCCGAGTGAAACACTCACAAGAGTAGAGAGAGTCATCCCTCTCTCGATTCGCCGGATAAAGAGATTGCTTCTAAGCGGACCTCCGGCCAAAAAGTAGAGGGGATTTAAAAAAATAAATAAATAAAATAATAATAAATAAATAAAGACACCATGAAAATGGTAGAATCAAATTTCCATGGGTTTAGAACATGCCTGGAGTTCAATTTAGGCTCTAAGCACAGTCAAGACGCCAATAAGTCGACGCTTGCTATTACCTCACTTAGTAGAGCCGTAAAAAAAAGTGTAAATATATATATATATATATATATATATATATATATATATATATATATATATATATATATATAGTTATATAGTTATATATATATAGTTATATATATAGTTATATATATGGAAACGTACCTTAGGCTGCTGAGAGATGCTTAAGGCATATCGGGAAAACGTAAATGATAAAATGGAAACGTAATCTAAGTGTTTTAATGCAATAACATAAATGATAAAATGCGAACTCCAAAAGCAGCAAAGTCCAAATAGCAATCAAAACTCTAGCAATCTTCACCTGAGACAAAACATGCTTAAAGTGTCAACCAAAATGGTTGAGTGAACAACATAGATTTAATATATAGTTTTAGACCACAAGATTTAGTTATCAAAAGTAGTGCTGAAGTTATGATATCGAGACTAAACAAAGTTACCCCATGACACCTTGAACTGTCGGTGTCGTTTAAATCATTATTATGTAACCAAAGACCATCGGTCAAATGATTAGAGACGTCGCTCTCAATATGCCTACTCACAATAACTAAGTTTGCGTTTATACGTAGCAATTAATGATATCATGGCAGGGATTTAGCATGAATCAAAGCATGTCAGCACAGTTAAACAGTTTTCGGGTACTTGTGTCTAAGCGTAAAACAGTTTGAAAGCAAGCATGTGTCTCACCCCAAAATTTCAAAATAAGTATATAAAGATATTAAAAAGTGGGGCTATGAAGTTCACCTTAATAGCAAGCAAGAAATTTCACGCAAGTAGTATGAACGGAGTGTGTAATCGGAGATCTCAACCTAGAGATATAATGTTCGATTAGTTAATGTCTAATAGACATAAAGTTTGTTTATTAATATAGCAAACTATATTAACAGTGATGGTTTTAGAGAAAAGTTACTATTTCTTAAAAGTTTCTATATTTGGAATTGTTCGGGTTATAATCCTTAACAAAGATGTTGTACAATCTTTGTACGCTATCTTTAACTATAACCTTCACATTATAAGTGTATACACCCAACCAATTTATTAAGATACTTATTAGTTATATATATATATAAGTGATAATATATTTAGTGTTATTAAGTGTTACCATATAGTTAAGTGTATAAGTTATAATAATAGTATTATTAATTACTTTAATAATTAACCATTATGTTACATGTTTAAATATACCTATATGATACATACATATATATTCTTTATTTATTATACAAGTATGTGTTCATAACTATATGATATATATATATATATATATATATATATATATATATATATATATATATATATATATATATATTAGATGTAGGCGTTACATATACATTAATGTAAGTTGATATATATATATATATATATATATATATATATATATATATATATATATATATATATATATATATATATATATATATACATTTATTATTTTTCTTATTATTTACTAACCTTATATAATATTTACATGATACACATTCATACATACATACACACGTACATATACATACATATATACACATACATATACACGTATGTATATATTTACATATACATACAGTGTATACATGCACATACGTACGTATGCAAGCATGCATGCACGTACACCATGATCATAATTACTTTACTAATCCATGATCATAACCTTTTATCATAATCCTAACCTAATCATCACATAAAATCATAACTTTTTAATTAACATAATAACTAATCATATTCATTAACTCTAATCCTTATTATCCATATGTATTATCCAAACTTATAACCCTAATCTTTTTAATCATACTTACCCAAATCTTCCAACTCTTTACTTATACAATACATAATCATAATTTATAATCTAACTCATGATCATAAACTTCGTCTTATTATTAACTAGCTTATTAATCAAAACACTTTTTAATTTTTACAATCTTATTAATCATAACCTTCACCTACATAAAATCATAATCATAATCTCATACTAGTTCATACCCTTTTTACCATTACCATTATTCAAGACCGATTAACCTTTTTAATCATAAACATAATCAATACTTTAATCTTATTCATAATCCTTTAATATCTTTTAGTCACTATAATTATACTTATTTCATATTCATTAACAATACATAAACATAATACTTATAAATAATTAAATTGAGAATAAGATTAACTAGGGTTTATACTACTTTATGCAAGATTGAGAGTATGAATTGATGATGATGATATGCGAACAGAAGCAGAAACCAAGCAGCTGCAGCAACATCAAGAACACGACCCAAAAGGGGGTCTGTTTGGGTCTGATTTGGATCGCAGAAGTAGCAGCAACATAGCAGGAACTAAGCAGCATGTACAGCAACAATTAGTAGAGATTAAGGGACTATTTTGGGTCTCCTGGTCACGACATAACCACCATAGAAAATAGTAGGTTGATGGCGGTTTGCAGCAGAATCTGGAGCAGGTAGGGTGGCGATTGAAGGTGGTTTAAAAGGGCTGTGATGGTGATGATGATTCACGATTGCAGGAGCTTGGAATGGGTTGTTTTTAGTCGACAAAAGCAGATGGTTAGGGGTTTGTAAGTCGATAGAATATGGAGGGAAACAGGAAGAATAATCGACTAATTTGTAGGTTATTTGTGTTGAATAAACTTGGAGAAACTTGAGGGATTTTATAGGTGTTGTTGAGTTTCCTAATTAAACTAGGATTCTTGAAGATCAAGGTCACAATTAGAGTTTAACTAGGACTAAGAAAACTTAGTGATCAAGTTTCAATACCCCTCATCTCTATTCAGCCGAATTATTTGTGACCCATGTATTTATTTTCTTTTTTTTATACGGCATTCTTTTATTTATTAGGTATTTTATATATATGTTTTTATTATTGTTATTATTATTATTATTATTATTATTATTATTATTATCAATTATCAATTATATTAAGGGTACATTAATTACATTTTATTTATTTATTAACCCCTAACTTCTATTAATTCTATTTGGTTCCAATTAGTTTATATATAAATTTTTTATTTGTTTTACTCTTATAAATATTGTCATATTTTATTTAGTACATATAATCTATATAAAAATAAAAACACATAAATACATAAACTTTATATTATCAGAAAGTATCGATCAAAATTTACTATTTAATCAAAGTTGTTAAACAAAGTTTACGAGTACAAGAAATCCTAATAATTGAACAGTTAAAACAGAAATGAAAAATGATGGTCGTCATATTTAAGTCGACAGCCGCCAGGTTTTCTATGCATCCAACTAAGAGAAATTCTAAAGGTGGACCTATACGCGTTGTTAAGTTTCGTCCAGCCAAGTACATGAAGCAATCTCCATTGATGCCCTTACTCAAGGATATATGCAAAAACTTTATATGGTGGTTCTATGTTGATTTGTCGGAAGAAGCAGTGATCTTAACTGCAATTGAAAAGGAAGATGGAAGCATACAGTTCGACAATGTGAGGATTTAAGATCCTATGTGGCTGAGGAACTTATCGAGATTTGATGTGGAGACTCTTCACCGCCATCACATTACGTTTAGAGATGATCGAAAAGAGGAAGCTATGAGATATCAATGTGTGATCGATGTCTACTATGCATACCTCAACAGAGGAAGTGATGATCAAAGCTCAAACCAAGTTCATGCCAGCTGATCTATGTCGAATTCTGTGTTGCTAGGTTATATTTTGTTTGTTTTTGTTTTTGATGATGATGTATTTTTGGCGAGAGAGAGAATCTGGATATGTTCTTGATGTTAAACTGATGTTACTTTTAGACTTGTATGTATTTCACGAACGTTTACTTTATTGTAATCGATGTTCTAGGTCCTGGGGGAGTTGTTGATGCATTTTCTGTAAGTCCCTAGACATCTAGCCTACGTTTGTGATTAGTACTTCAATTTATGGGATACCATGATCGCTCGTTATTATCCTATCTGTGTTTGTATATGGTTACAGGTACTGCAAGAACGCGATATGGATGTTTGATTGTGTTAGACTTAGTCAGACATGCTAGTGAAGTCTCACTCGTACGGCTGACAGGCTCATACGTACGGTTGATGCTGGGCTAAGTCACAATTATAACCTAAATGAGAAGACACGAGTGAGTGATCACCAGTACGGCTGATGAAGCCAACTCATACGTGTGATGGATGACTCGTACGGGTGAGTCAACAGCAGGGGTATATAAGTGTTATGTTCTTCATTTTAGGTAAGCCTCTCACACACACACACACCACTCAGATCTGGAAACCCTAATCCGATTCTCTCTCAACCCAAATCACTCCAGTAGTGAATAATAGCTCTAGGCATTAATCTAATCACACAAATCCAATCCTTGTTGTGGTTTTACTAATTTAATCCCAAAAAGCTCCTCTTATTCACTAGTTATGGTTTGATTCACTAATTCCGCCTTGTGTGAATTAAACCTGTTGATTTCGAAGTTCCTAGTCATGTTTTATCAAACAATAATATCATCAAAATCAGCTTCAGAAGCATGCACAAAATGAGATGGTAAACCTGCTTGAAAGTAATCAGAATGATATAATCCTGGAATCTGTTTGGAAGCATTATCTAAGATCTTAGGATCTTCATAACCCAACCCCCACTTTTCACCATGAATTGTTTTTGGTCTATTCATGAAAATCGTTTGTTTTGAAAGTTCCATATTCATGATAGCTTTAGATTGATCTGTTCGATAGAGTTTTTCCTCATATCGAACAAGTTGTGCTTTCATTTGAAAAGACTCTTTTGACAATGAAGAAATTTCATAGTTCTTTTCAATTATGGTGTTTTCCAATTGAATAATTTTCTTATTTAGCTTTGAAAGTGTGGGTACATGTTTAGTTTTCAAATCAGAAAGATCTTTTTCTAAAAAATGAACTTTTTCTGCAAGTCGTTCCGATTTTAGACGATAATCTGTCCTTTCGACCTTAATCGGATGAATTGATTTTTTAAGATTTTCCAACTCAGTTTCCGTGGAGCTGAGTTGGACAGTTAATCTTTGCAATTCCGATTGTAATTTAGATGAAAATGGTTTGGTCTCAGAAAGTTTGATTTTATCCTTTAAAACCTTGTTTTCAGATTTTCAACCTTTGACTTCTTTTGACATTGAGACCAAATTCTTCATCATGTCATTTTGCACTTTTATAAAATCAGGTAGAATTTTAGATGATTGTACCTCATCATCATTAGATGCTGAGTCAAAATTCTCCATTGCTTTCTTAGCTTTGATGAGCTTAGTCACCTTGCAAACATTTGCATGTTCCACCTCTGAATCTGAATCGTCAGTCCAGTTAAACCGAGTATCATCAACCGGTTTTAGCTCTCCCCCAGTTTCTACAATCTTAGCCATCAACATTTTCTTCTTGTAGTAAGCTGCATCCTTCTTCTTAGGCATCTTGCACTCACGAGAGTAATGACCAGCTTTGCCACAATTGAAACAGATTGATTCATCCTTCTTGGAATCATCAGCACGTTGTTGTTGTTTTAAGTGATCAGCTTTCTTGTAGTACGAGGAAGACGATGAGTTCTTACGTTGATTGCTTGATTTGCCTTTAAACTTATGTTTGTTCAAGGCTTTTGTGAACATGGCTGCCATTTTGACTAATTTAAGGTGAGAATCATCAACATCAGAAAGATTCAACTCTTCAGAATCAGTTGATTCTTCAACAAGCACTTTCTTGGACAAACTTTTGGAAGTCGTAAATGATTTGCTCTTCTTTTTGGCAATGAGAGCAAGTGGATCACTTGGAGATGACTCTTTCATTCCTTCTTGAAGTTTAGACACTTCAAGTTGGTAATGCATAAGAACTCCAACAAGCTCATGAATAGTCAACTTGTCAATCTCTTTGGTAGATCAAACAATGGTTCCATAAGGAAGCCAATCAACATTGAGCTTTTTGAGAAATTTCATGTTGATTTCAGCATTTACTTTTATGATCTTGCACCTTTTCAACTCATTTAGAACACCATTGAAATGACGGTAGGTATCCTTGAGTGGTTCATCAGGTTCCTGCTTGAAATCTTCATAAAATCCCAGAGCCTTCTTAAGTTTAGTAACATATGACATGTCATAACCTTCTTGTTGTCGTTTGATCTCATCCCATATATCTTTTGTAGTGGTGTTGCTATCAACATTTTCAAACAACTCATACGGGATAGCTTGCATAACAATGTTATTTGCCTCTATGTCACCCTGAGCTCTCTCACGTTTATCACCAGAAAGTTCATAGACTGTAATTGGCATACCAGTATCCGGATGATAATCTACAACTGGACCATCTATCAGAGAAGCCCATATATACTTTGCTTTCTCACCCTTATAGTCTATGTACTGAGTGATTCGGTGAAGCCACTGAGTGTACTTGCCATCAAACAACACTGGAGGACGGGAATCTGATCCAATGATTAAAGTATCTTGAGTAGACATCTTGAAAATGAGGTAGAATCGATATTACACAAATCTAGGATGAAAAATCACAAAAATCTAACAAAAATGTCAGATTCGGTATCTGATTCGGTACTGTAGCAGATTCGGTACATATTCTGTACTGTAGCAGATTCGGTAAATCAGATTCTGTATCAGAAACTGATCAGAAATACAAGTAACACACCCAGATTCAGTATAGATTCGGTAACCACAAGATTTGTAGCCGAAGAACACTTAAAACCAATGAATTAAGTGATACCGAGATTCTGATTCGGTATCTGACTCGGTAGTCAAATTCTGTATGAATTTGAATTCAAACACAATTCAATTCCTTTGAATTAGATTCTGTAACCTTGCTGCACAAGGAAAAAAGTTAGTATCACACAAAATATCAAAGATACGGAATGTATAGGATACCGAATGTCAACTGTAGCAGTTGATAATACCGAGTCTAAATATGAAAACTTAGAATTCAAACGAATCTTTTCTCAAATCACACCAATTAGCTGCGTATGACCAAACTGAATGTGATAGAATCACAAACACACCACAATCTGCAACACTGATTGAGAATTAATAGCTTTGAAGCAGATTCGGTATGACAGTTACGATACCGAATGTAGATCAAATCTTCAAAACTTGAAGAATTGAAGAAATTAAACAGTCAGAAATGTGATTAAACACCTCACGATCACAACTGAAACCTCAAACCTTTACTAAACTATAGAATCAAGCTGAAAATGATGAATACCGAGAGTTTTAGCCACGAACTCTAAAAATTAACTTGATTCTTCATAATTGATGTTAGAAAGCTGTAATGATGATTGAAACTCTTTCTAATCAACCTAATACACCTTCACTGAACTTATCACAAGAATCTGAACGTTAGATTATTAGATTCGATTATACCGAATCTGATTCTGTTAGGACCCCGAAGTTGTATAGTGTTAATGTGAAAATAAGCTTAAATGAAGGTTCCTTAGAAGAGGGCTATATAAGGAACCTAAGTAGTCCTAATTAGATAGCCATTGCATTGTAACTGAGTTCTAGAAGCTGTGGAATGTAATTGTACCAATTCTCTCTAATACCGAGTGTCATTCCTATCTATCGAATCTCTCTTTATCTTATCATTTCTCTCAATCTCAACATGATCTGACCTATCATTTGGTATCAGAGCTTCCAGGAAGTGATTCTACATCACTATATCGATCCAGAGATTGAAGATTACAGAATCTGATTACTCTCGGTATTTTGAATCACATTCGGTATCATCGAATTTGATAATCTGACGTTCAGATTCTTGTGATAAGTTCAGCAAAGGTGCATTAGGTATTTTAGAAAGAGTTTCGATCATCATTACAGCTTTTTAACTTCAATTATGGAGAATCAAGTTGATTTTTAGAGTTTGTGGCTAAAACTCTCGGTATTGCTTAATTCAAGCTTGATTCTGGATTTTTGTGAAGATTTAAGAATTCAGTTGTGTTCGTGAGGTGTTAAATCACATTTCTGACGGTTCAATTTCTTCAATTCATTAAGTTTTGAAGATTTGATCAACACTCGGTATCGTAACTGTTATACCGAGTCTGCTTCATTACTTAAATTCATCTTAAGTGTTGCAGATTGTGGTGTGATTGTGATTCTATCACATTCGGTTTGATCATACGCAGCTAATTGGTGTGGTTTGAGAAAGGATTCTGTCATATTTCTATGTTTTAAACTTAGACTCGGTATTGTCAACTGCTACAGTTGACATTCGGTATCCTATACTTTTGGTATCTTTGATATTTTGTGTGATACTAACGTGTTTCCTTGTGCAGCAAGGTTACAGAATCAAATTCAAAAGGATTGAATTGAGATTGAACTTCAAATTCTTACAGAATCTGGCTACCGAATCATATACAGAATCTGAGTTTCTGTATCACTTAATTCATTGTTTTAAGTGGTTACAGGCTACAATTCTTGTGGTTACCGAATCTATACTGAATCTGGGTGTGTCTCTTATATTTCTGATCAGTTTCTTTTACAGAATCTGATATACAGAATCTTTACCGAATTTGCTACTTTACCGAATCTGCTACAGTACCAAATCTGTTACAGAATCTGACATTCTGATCAGATTGTTGTGATTTTTCATCTGAGATTTATGTAATACAGAATCTTTACCGAATCTACCTCATTTTCAAGATGTCTACTCAAGATACTTTGATCATTGGATCAGATTCCCGTCCTCCAGTGTTGTTTGATGGCAAGTACACTCAGTGGCTTCACCGTATCACTCAGTACATAGACTATAAGGGTGAGAAAGCAAAGTACATTTGGGCTTCTCTGAGAGATGGTCCAGTTGTTGATTATCATCCGGATACTGGTATGCTAATTCCAGTCTATGAACTTTCTGGTGATAAGCGTGAGAGAGCTCAGGGTGACATAGAGGCAAAGAATATTGTTATGCAAGCTATCCCGTATGAATTGTTTGAAAATGTTGATAGCAACACAACAGCAAAAGATATATGGGATGAGATCAAACGACAGCAAGAAGGTTATGACATGTCAGATGTTACTAAATTGAATAAGGCTCTGGGATTCTATGAAGATTTCAAGCAGAAAACTGATGAACCACTCAAGGATACCTATCGTCATTTCAATGGTGTTCTCAATGAGTTGAAAAGGTGCAAGATCATAAAAGTAAATGCTGAAGTCAACATGAAGTTTCTCAAAAAGCTCAATGCTGATTGGCTTCCTTATGGAACCATTGTTCGATCTACTAAAGAGATTGATAAGTTGACTATTCATGAGCTTGTTGGAGTTCTTATGCATTACCAACCTGAAGTGTCTAAACTTCAAGAAGGAAGGAAAGAGTCTTCTACGGGCGATCCACTTGCCCTAATTGCTAAAAAGAAGAGCAAATCGTTGACGTCTTCCAAAGGCTTGTCCAAGAAAGTGCTTGTTGAAGAATCAACTGATTCAGAAGATTTGAATCTTTCTGATGTTGATGATTCTCACCTTGAATTAGTCAAGATGGCAGCCATGTTCACAAAAGCCTTGAACAAATACAAGTTTAAAGGCAAATCAAGCAATCAACGCAAAAACTCATCATCTTCCTCGTACTACAAGAAAGCTGATCAATCTAAACAACAACGTGCAGACGATTCCAAGAAGGAAGATTCAATTTGTTTCAATTGTGGCAAAGCTGGTCATTACTCTCGTGAGTGCAAGATGCCTAAGAAGAAGGACGCAGCTTACTACAAGAAGAAAATGTTGATGGCTAAGATTGTGGAAACTGGGGGGGAGCTAAAACCGGTTGATGATACTTGGTTTAACTGGACTGACGATTCAGATTCAGAAGTGGAACATGCAAATGTTTGCAAGGTGACAAAGCTCATCAAAGCTAAGGAAGCAATGGAGAATTCTGACTCAACATCCGATGATGATGAGGTACAATCATCTGAAATCTCACATGATTTTATCAAAATGCAAAATGACTTGATGAAGAATCTGGTCTCAATGTCAAAAGAAGTCAAAGGCTTAAAATCTGAAAACAAGGTTTTAAAAGATAAAATCAAAATGAATGAGACCAGACCTTCCTCATCCAAATTGCAAACGGATGTGCAACAATTGACTCTCCAACTCAACTCTACGGAAACTGAGTTGGAAGATCTGAAAAAGACAATTCATCCAATTAAAGTTGAAAGAACTGATTATCGTTTAAAATCGGAACGACTTGCAGAAAAAGTTCAATTTTTAGAAAAAAATCTTTCTGATTTGAAAAACCAACATGAACCCACACTTTCAAAACTAAACAAGAAAATCGTTCAATTGAAAAACACCATAATTGAAAAGAACACTGAAATTTCTTTATTGTCAAAAGAATCTTTTCAAATGAAAGCACAACTTGCTCGATATGAGGAAAAACTCTATCGAACAGAGCAATCCAAAGCTATCAAGAATATGGAACTTTCAAAACAAACGATTTTCATGAATAGACCAAAAACGATTCATGGTGAAAAGTGGGGGTTGGGTTATGAAGATCCGAAAATTTTGGAAAATGCTTCCAAAAAGATTCCAGGATTATATCATTCTGATTATTTTCAAGCTGGTTTACCATCGCATTTTGTACATGCTTCTGATGCTAATTTTGATGATATTATTGAAAATCGTAAATCTAGGAAATACCATCAAATTAGCTTAATGTATGAAAAAATCAATGCTACGATAGGTAAATCGAATCCTGATTTCTTGAAAAATCTTGTTGAAACTGAAAAGAACATGCAACGTGAAGATTATGTGCCTAAGCGTAGACTGGTTTATATCCCAAAACTCATGCTAGAGAAATACATTTTAATGCTTGAGAATGAAGTGTTTAACAAACCTAGTTCTAGCATTACTGCAATAGATGAGGTGTTTGATGAACCAATTTTTGATGTGAAACCAATTCTACCAACTTTACCTGCATGTCCAGATGATGTTTTCCGTGAAGACCTAGCACATGAACTAACTGTCTTCTTTGAGACAGATTCTCTAGGTCAAAATTCTTTAGATGAAAAAGTAGAACCTCAGGATGCACCGAACATTAACCTTTGATAGATTTTGAAAGTCAACTTCATCCTTTGCATGATTATTACTTGCATTTGCCTGCTGTATGTAATTTGAATCGTATAGTAGCTCAACTTGAACAGGAGAATATTGACTTGCAACTTAAGTGCCAATCATTAGAACAAATGCTTGCTTTGTGTGATAAATTGCCTTCACTGCCTAAGAAAGAATGTACTTATGCTTTTAAGGAGGGTGAAGTGATAGTTTCTGCTGAAGAATTATGTCTTGAGATTAAAAGCTTAAAACAAAAGATAATTCAAATGAAACAGGGCTAACACACTTAAACAAACGTCTAATGATGCAACCAATGTGCTTGAATGTACTGATGGGATTACTAAGAAGGGGAAGGGAATAACAACATCTAAGGATGTAAAACCCATTACTATTCTTAAAAATCTTTACGTTCTCAATTTGGCAATCATGGTTCGAAAGTTGTTTCTACAACTCAATATTTTGTTAAAAAGGTTCATTCTCCAAATGGTTCTGTGTTAACTGAAAGGATTCCTATGATTCCTATGTCAAAAACTTCAAAAGAGAGTCTTTTAAAGAAATCAGTTAAGTCCACAACACACACAAGTTCTAAACCTGATTTAAGTGAGTATGATGTAAAAGAACGTACAATCAATTTGGAAATTCTGCAAAATCAGTCATCTCATGTGTCAACTGAAAAGTTTGGACGTCTAACTAACAACGGTGTTTTTCGTGTCACAGGTCATAATTCAAACTTGAATTACAAATCTGTATGGGTTCCTAAGTCCACGACTAAGAAAGTAGCAACCAAATCAAAGCAAACTGCTAGTCGGCCTAGGAAATCCTCTCATGTTTTTCAATTTTTGTCTGTGAACAAAACATCTACTTGGAATAAATTGTGTGTTAAGACTTCTGATAATGATGTAAAGATTGATATTGCGTATGATGCTTCATGTAATGTGGTTTTAAATGATGTTTTATTGTCTAAACTGCATGATGCTTTACGTGATTATTTCATGATTGATCCAAAGTTTGTTGTTAATCCAAAGTTCATTGTTGGTACTAACCGCAAATGAACCAAAAAACTTTGGGTACCTAAACTCTAGGAAATTCACATTTACAGGGTTTCGACGTCTGTGTTTGGTATATCGATTCCGGTTGTTCTTGACACATGACGGGCGATAAATCCTTGCTTGTCAACTTTATTGACAAATTCCTAGGAACGGTTACATTCGGAAATGATGAGATTGCAACAATAACGGGTTACGGAGATTTTGTGCAAAATGGCATAACAATCAAACGGGTTTCATATGTTGAGTGTTTGGGGTGCAGTTTATTTAGTGTGAGCCAATTCTGCGATGGAGATCTCCAAGTTCTGTTTGAACGTCGACAATGCTCGGTGCAATTCACTGAAGGGAATGATCTTCTTGTTGGTAAACGTTGTGCTTCACTATATACTATTGACCTCAATGATGCACCATCACATGCAACTATGTGTTTGGCCACTCGTTCTACCAAAGAAAATTCATGGTTATGGCATCATCGGATGTCACACCTGAATTACAAGGGTATCAATCGACTAGTCTCTAAAGATTTAGTTGATGGTATTCCAACCTTTCAATATGATAAGCATCATGTGTGTCCATCATGTGCGATGGGTAAGCTGAAATGGACTAATCATCCGCTTAAGCAAAACCCCAGTACTTCATCGTCTTTGTAATTATTGCATATGGACTTATGTGGGCCCATGTGTATTTCTAGCCTCGATGGCAAGAAACATGTGCTTGTCATTGTTGATGACTATACCCGGTTTACATGGATTTTTCTTTTGCGAACTAAGTCAGAAACCCCCGCCATTATCATTGAATTCATTAAAAAGATTCAACGCTCTTTTAACAAACATGTTAAGAGCATCAGAACTGATAATGGGACGGAATTTAAGAATGACCCGCTTGATAGTTATTTGAAAGACCAAGGCATTGAACATCAGTTCTCTGCTGCTCGGACCCCCCAACAAAATGGAGTCGTCGAATGACGTAATCGTACGTTGTGCGAAGCAGCACGAACGATGCTTGCCTCCTCCAAATTACCTCCAAAAATGTGGGGGGAGGCCATTTCAACTGCATGCTATACCCAAAATCGTTGTATTGTAAACAAACGTTTTGATAAAACTCCATATGAGTTATTATATGGTAGACGCCCGAATGTCAAATATTTCTGTGTTTTTGGTTGTATATGCTATGTGCTTAACGACTTTGATAGCCTCGGAAAGTTTGATCCTCATGGCGATCAGGCCATATTTCTTGGTTATTCCTCGAACAAAGTTGCTTATCGTGTTTATCATAAGCGGACAAAGATGATTAAAGAGAGCATCAACGTCAAGTTCGATGAATTTTCGGGAATGGCTTTTGAACAACTCAGTTCAAAACCCGATCCTAACCTAGCTACTACTTCTTCCAAGCAAAACTCAATTTTCTCGAAGAAGGATGTTCCTACGGTTACTTCAGAGGAACTGGATATCTTGTTTGATAGTCTTTATACTCCTCAACGGGATTCAAATGTTCAAGCCGTACCGGTTACACCATCACAGTCAACTACTGTGGAGACTCTTCAAAGTCTTTTTGATGAAGATTCAACACCAACTAATTCACCTGTTGCTTCTTCATCCTCCCTCCAACCTCCTGTTACTAATAATCTTGACCCAATTCAAGATTCATCAGTTGATACAACTCCAGCTGTTTCTCCAGATACTCTATTGAATCCATTAGATAATGTTACATCAGATCAAGCGGATCAAGGCTCAATGTCAACAACGGTTGATGTTTCAATGGATACCTGATAGTGCTCCAAATGAACATATATTTAGTAGCAATATCCTCCCAATATGTAAATTATTTAGTTGTAATTGTCCTATTTTAAGTTGTAATCGTTTATATTAAATAAGTGTGAAGACAAAAGACAGATTCGACGAATTGAAGACGCAAACGACCAAAAAGCTCAAAAGTACAAAATACAATCAAATAGGTTCCAATTATTGATAAGAAACGTCTCGAAATTACAAGAGTACAAGATTCAAAACGCAAAGTACAAGATATTAAATTGTACGCAAGGACGTTCGAAAATCCGGAACCGGGACCAGAGTCAACTCTCAACGCTCGACGCAACGGACTAAAAATTACAAGTCAACTATGCACATGAATATAATATAATATATAAATAATTCTTAAAAATTATATATATATTATATTAATATAAAAATCCGTCGGCAAGAAAGACTCCAAAGTTTGTGAGCTGTAATTTCAAACTCCGCGACTCGTGGAGTTTGAAGGCAAAAAATGCCGCGAGTCGCGGAGTATCCCTGAACCCAATTCCCTATAAAGCCAACCGAATTCTGATCATTTTTAAAAACATATATCCATCCATCTCTCTATCTATATCGTAATATTTATATTTATAATTTATATTTTAATTTTAATTATAATTCTAATAATAAGGGTATGTTAGCAAATGTTGTAAGGGTGTAAGTCGAAATTCTGTCCGTGTAACGCTACGCTATTTTTAATCATTGTAAGTTATGTTCAACCTTTTTAATTTAATGTCTCGTAGCTAAGTTATTATTATGCTTATTTAATCTGAAGTAATCATGATGTTGGGCTAATTACTAAAATTGGGTAATTGGGCTTTGTACCATAATTGGGGTTTGGACAAAAGAACGACACTTGTGGAAATTAGACTATGGGCTATTAATGGGCTTTATATTTGTTTAACTAAATGATAGTTTGTTAATGTTAATATAAAGATTTACAATTGGGCGTCCCTATAAATTACCATATACACTCAATTGGACACGATGGGCGGGGTATTTATATGTACGAATAATCGGTCATTTAACCGGACACGGGAATGGATTAATAGCCACTAGAATAATTAAAACAGGGGTGAAATTATGTACAAGGACACTTGGTATAATTGATAACAAAATATTAAAACCTTAGGTTACACTCAGTCGACATCCTGGTGTAATTATTAAACAAAGTATTAAAATCTTGTTACAGTTTAAGTCCCCAATTAGTTAGAATATTTAACTTCGGGTATAAGGATAATTTGACGAGGACACTCGCACTTTATATTTATGACTGATGGACTGTTATGGGCAAAAACCAGACGGACATATTAAATAATCCAGGACAAAGGACAATTAACCCATGGGTATAAAACTAAAATCAACACGTCAAACATCATGATTACGGAAGTTTAAATAAGCATAATTCTTTTATTTCATATTTAATTTCCTTTATTTTATATTTAATTGCACTTCTAATTATCGCATTTTTATTGTTATTGTATTTAATTGCACTTTTAATTATCGTACTTTTTAATTATCGCAAGTTTATTTTATCGCACTTTTATTATTCGCAATTTCATTATCGTTATTTACTTTACGCTTTAATTTAAGTCTTGTATTTATTTTTAATATTTTACATTTGGTTTTAACTGCGACTAAAGTTCAAAAATCGACAAACCGGTCATTAAACGGTAAAAACCCCCCTTTATAATAATAATATTACTTATATATATATTTGTATTTTTACAAAAGTAAACTAATATAGCGTTAAGCTTTGTTTAAAGATTTTCCCTGTGGAACGAACCGGACTTACTAAAAACTACACTACTGTACGATTAGGTACACTGCCTATAAGTGTTGTAGCAAGGTTTAAGTATATCCATTCTCTAAATAAATAAATATCTTGTGTAAAATTGTATCGTATTTAATAGTATTTTCTTGTAAAATTTAATAGTATTTCGTACACCCCGCTGCACACATCAAGTATTTTTGGCGCCGCTGCCGGGGATCTCTTAAACGCCGGAAGTGCAACGCTAATACCGAAAAAAAAAGATTTTAAGTTTATTTTTATTAAAATTCGTTTTTATAAAAATACGTTTTAAATATTCGAAAATATAAAAAGAAAAACAAAAATATAAGTATTTTTAAGATTTTGTTAAATATTTATGTTTTATAAAGTTTCTTTATTTTTATATAAGTTTTATTTAAGTATTTTGTTTTTATTTAAAACATATAAAAAAATATATATATATAAATCTATTTTTAAGATATTTTTAAAATTATAAAGAAGTTCTATTTTTATTTAAGTTTTTTAAAATATAAGTTTTTATTATATAAAAATTTTAGATTTTAAAACAGAAAAATATAAAATAGAAAAAAAAACGTCAAATTTAAAACTGTTCCAGAGTTGAATTTTGGAACCCCGCGACTCGCGGGGTTTGCTGCTTGAATTACCGCAACTCGCGGAGTTTCTCTGACGCGCCTGACAGAACCCTAATCAGCATTTATTAGGAGTAATTATTATTATTAATTTTTAATTAAAACCCTAATTAGGTTTATAGTTTTTAATTAGTTTTTAGTTTTTATTATTATTTTGTATATTTAGTTTATTTAGTTTAAATAAAATATAAAATTAATAGTTTTAATAAATAAATAATATAAAAATAATATTTTTATAAAAATTGTACTTTTTACAACTTTTTGTATATTTTTATATTTTGTCCCTTTTTAATTATTTTAGCGTAATATTTGTATTTTTAGCTCATATTTAGCTTTTAAACTTAGTTTTTGCCATAGTTATTTTTACTTCTAGATTTTTAGGCTTTGCCGTAGAATTCCCTAAGTGCTTTTTCTTTAGACTAAGATTTAGGTGCTTTAGAATTTTGCGACGCCTTTTTAAGTTTTAGTTTCTTTTTAAGTTATTTCCATTTGGGATTTAGTTTTTCCTGTAAGCTTTAATATTTTTAGACGACTTTTACCTATGTATCAATTATCATTCCAATTAGTAATCTCAATTTGCGATTATAATTTTAAGTTAGTTGTAGTAATAAGGTTAGGTTAGTCAAGTATTTTTTAGTTTTATAAGTTTCTTTTATTTTTCCGTCACCTTTTATTTTTCAACCATTTTTCTTTTTCGACCTTTTTCGACGAACTCTTTTTCTTTCTTATTTCTCGCTATTCTAGTTTTAGGACATAGATTTTTATTCTACTTCTTATCTAAATTTTTTAAAATTACGAAAATTTATTTTAAGTGGTTAAATTAATAGACATCAAAATTTTCTGGTTCGTAGTAATAGTTGGATTTGTACGTGGACCGGGTTATTGGAGCCAAACAGTCCTCAATTATATTGAGACCAAACGAATCCTGCCCCTCCGCTGCATCTTTTGGCTATTCGAAACGTGGGCAAAATCAGAAAAGTCTATTGATTGGATAACTTATTATAATTTTTCTTTCCTTTTAAAAACTAATAGGATATTCAGTGAATGCACCGAGCAAGACATTCACCACCTTTTGTACGTCCACCACCTGTAACTAGATCAAGACATTTAGCAAATATTACTGCCGTTGATTTTTCTTTAGAATCGTCATCCAGTCGACCAAGTACTCCAGTTCAAATTTCCGATAATCCATTTTTTGAACCCGACCTCACAATTGAGAATCCGGAGAATATTCAGGAACGATTCGTAGATCCTGAACCACTAAACTTTCCTCCGGAACCACCAATCATACAAACAGAGATTGTTGAGGAACGAACCATTAAATCAGAATCCTCTAGTGATTCCGATTCAACAAATTCAATTATGGAGAATCTGGAACCTTTAAGTATGGAAGACCGAATGAGAGCTAAACGCACTGGCCAAGGTCACGCAATTACTCATCCAGACATTAATGCGCCAGATTATGAAATCAAAGGACAAATTCTACACATGGTGACTAATCAATGCCAATTTAGTGGTGCACCGAAGGAAGATCTAAATGAACATCTACGTACCTTTAATAGGATCTGCACACTATTTAAAATAAGAGAAGTGGAGGATGAACAGATATATCTCATGTTATTTCCCTGGACTTTAAAGGGAGAAGCCAAAGATTGGTTGGAATCGTTACCGGAAGGGGCGATCGATACATGGGATGTTTTAGTTGAAAAATTTCTTAAACAATTCTTTCCTGCATCTAAAGCCGTAAGACTTCAAGGAGAAATTGTTACGTTCACACAGAAGCCGAATGAAACTCTATATGAGGCGTGGACTAGATTTGGAAAGTTGTTAAGAGGATGTCCGCAACATGGTTTAGACACCTGTCAAATAGTACAAATATTCTACCAAGGATGCAACATCACTACAAGGAAAGACATAGATATAGCAGCTGGTGGTTCTATTATGAAGAAAACCGAAACTGATGCTTACAAAATTATTGATAACACTGCTTCCCACTCACATGAGTGGCACCAAGAAAAAGATATCGTTAGATCATCTAAAGCAGCTAGAGCCGATTCTAGCCATGACTTAGATTCCATTTTCGCAAAGATAGATGCTGTCGAGAGACGAATGGAAAAGATGACTAAAGATATTCACGCAATACGAATTAGTTGTGAGCAATGTGGAGGACCACATTTGACAAAAGATTGTCTCGGTATTGAATTAACAATAGAACAAAGAGAGAATATTTCATACATAAACCAAAGGCCTGGAAATAATTATCAGAATAATTATCAACCGCCAAGACCAATTTACAATCAAAACCAGAATTATAACCGAAATATTCCATACAACAACCAACAAGGTCCTAGCAATCAACAAGTATCCAATAATACTTACAATCAGCAAAGACCTAATTTTCAAAACAAACCACCACAACAAACCGATGATAAAAAGCCGAATTTAGAAGATATGATGACGAAGCTAGTTGAAACTCAAACACAGTTTTTCACATCTCAAAAACAAACAAATGAACAAAATGCTCAAGCATTTAGAAATCAACAAGCTTCTATTCAAAATTTGGAACAAGAAGTAAGTAACCTAGCAAGGTTAATAGGTGAAAGAAAACCAGGAAGTCTACCTAGTGATATAAATGCTAACCCCCGAAATGAAACAGCTAAAGCCATTACCACAAGAAGTGGTACAACACTTAAACCACCTGAAATACCTGTAACTTCTGATGAAGCTATTCATACTCCACAAGAACCACAACCTGATCAAGATAAGGAAAAAGAACCGGTAGTTGAAAAGGTTAATGAAGATAACACAGCTAAGGATAAACCTTATGTTAAACCATACCAACCACCACTTCCTTACCCGAGTAAAATGAAGAAAGAGAAACTTGAATCCGAGCAATCCAAATTATTGGATATGTTTAAACAGATAAATGTAAATCTTCCTTTCATTGATATGATTTCAGGAATGCCTAGATATGCTAAATTCTTGAAAGATCTAATCTCAAATAGAAAGAAAATGGAAGAACTCTCGGCTGTTACCATGAATGCTAATTGTTCAGCAGTACTGTTGAATAAGATACCAGAAAAACTATCTGATCCAGGAAGTTTCACAATTCCATGTTTTTTGGGTAGTCTTAGTTCAATAGAAGCATTGGCAGACTTAGGTGCTAGTATAAATCTAATGCCGTATTCACTATACGCTAAACTAGACCTTGGAGAATTAAAACCAACCAGAATAAGCATACAACTAGCCGATAGATCAATAAAATATCCTAGAGGGATAATGGAGAACATGCTAGTTAAAGTTGGTACTTTAGTATTTCCAGTAGATTTTGTTGTTTTGGACATGGAAGAAGATTCTCAAGTTCCTCTCATATTAGGAAGACCATTCTTAAACACGGCTAAAGCAATGATAGACGTGTTCGGTAAGAAACTGACCCTAAGTATAGAGGACGAGAGTGTTACCTTTTCAGTTGATAGAGCAATGCAACAACCACAATCTGCAGATGATACATGTTATTATATTCAAACTATAGATGCACATGCAGAATTATTAGAAGAATTTCTAGAATTACAAGGAACGGGAGAATGTTCTTTAGGAGAAGGTAATGAACCAATTGATGAAGCTGAAATGTTAGCTACACTTATAGCTAATGGATATGAACCAACAACAGAAGAAATTCAAATGCTAAAAGAAGAAGACAGATATCGATACAAATCATCGATAGAAGAACCTCCGAAATTAGAGTTAAAGCCACTTCCAAATCATTTGGAATACGCTTATTTACATGGTGAATCTGAATTACCTGTAATAACATCGTCTTCTCTTACTGAAAATGAGAAATCACAACTCATTTCTGTGTTGAAAGCTCATAAACCAGCCATTGCATGGAAGATTCATGATATTAAAGGAATAAGTCCTTCGTATTGCACACATAAAATCCTTATGGAAGAAGGTCATAAAATGTATGTGCAACGCCAACAAAGACTAAATCCTAATATACAAGATGTAGTTAAGAAAGAGATTATTAAACTGCTAGATGCAGGTTTAATTTATCCAATTTCTGATAGTCCATGGGTAAGCCCAGTTCAATGCATGCCTAAGAAGGGTGGCATGACTGTCATTACAAATGAAAAAAATGAGCTTATTCCTACTAGGACTATAACAGGATGGCGTGTGTGTATTGATTATAGAAAATTAAATGACGCCACCAGAAAAGATCACTTTCCCTTACCTTTCATAGATCAAATGTTGGAAAGATTAGCCGGAAATAGTTACTAATGTTTTCTAGATGGATTTTCTGGGTATTTTCAAATTCCAACAGCACCCGAGGATCAAGAGAAAACCACATTCACGTGCCCTTATGGTACTTTTGCTTACAAACGCATGCCATTTGGACTTTGCAACGCCCCTGCAACCTTTCAAAGGTGTATGATGGCGATTTTTCACGACATGATAGAAGAATGCATGGAAGTTTTCATGGATGACTTTTCAGTCTTCGGTGATACATTTGAATCATGTCTAGTTAATCTGGAACGAATGCTTATTAGATGCGAACAATCAAATCTAGTGCTTAATTGGGAGAAATGTCATTTCATGGTTAAAGAAGGCATCGTTCTTGGTCATAAAATTTCAAAAGAAGGAATTGAAGTGGATAGAGCTAAAGTAGATGTAATTGCTAAACTTCCACATCCCACCAATGTTAGAGGAGTTAGGAGTTTTCTAGGGCATGCAGGTTTTTACTGACGTTTCATAAAAGATTTTCCTAAAATTGCCACTCCTATGAATAAACTCCTAGAAAAAGATGCTCCATTCATCTTTTCAGATGAGTGTATCAAATCTTTTAATATTCTTAAAGAGAAACTCACTAATGCGCCGATCATGATAACACCAAATTGGAATCTACCATTTGAACTAATGTGCGATGCAAGTGATTTTGCAATGGGAGCCGTTTTAGGACAAAGGATTGAAAAACGATTTCAACCTATATAGTATGCTAGTAAGACGTTACAAGGAGCACAAACGAACTATACAACTACTGAAAAAGAACTCCTTGCTATTGTCTTTGCTTTTGACAAATTTCGATCATATCTCGTTCTAGCAAAAACGGTGGTCTATACCGACCATTCTGCTCTTAGATACCTATTTTCAAAACAAGATGCTAAACCAAGATTAATCCGTTGGATCTTACTCTTACAAGAGTTTGATATTGAAATCCAAGATAAAAGAGGAGCAGAAAATCTCGCCGCTGATCATCTTTCTCGTCTTGAAAATCCTGAGTTAGAAGTTCTAAATGAATCGGCCATACAAGACAACTTTCCTGATGAATATCTATTGAAAATAGATTATAAAGAAATTCCATGGTTTGCGGACTATGCAAACTATTTAGTATGTGGATTCCTTGAAAAAGGATTATCGTACCAAAGACGAAAGAAATTCTTCAGTGATATAAAACACTATTTTTGGGAAGATCCACATCTGTTTAAAAGTTGTCCCGATGGAATAATACGCCGATGTGTATTTGGAGATGAAGCTAGTAAAATATTAAACCATTGTCACACAGGACCAACAGGAGGGCATTATGGGCCTCAATTAACAGCAAGAAAAGTTTATGATGCTGGATTCTATTGGCCTACAATTTACAAAGACGCACACCTTCTTTGCGAATCCTGTGATGCATATCAAAGGGCCGGAAAAATAAGTCAACGTGATGAAATGCCACAAAATGTCATACAAGTATGTGAAGTATTTGACATTTGGGGTATTGACTTTATGGGTCCATTTCCAAAATCTCATAATAATCTCTATATTCTCGTAACCATTGATTATGTATCTAAATGGGCGGAAGCACAAGCTCTCCCAACTAACGATGCACGAGTTGTAGTCAACTTTTTAAAACGTCTTTTTGCAAGGTTTGGAACACCGAAAGCTTTAATAAGTGATCGGGGTACTCATTTCTGTAATAATCAACTTGAGAAAGTTCTTAAAAGATAAGGAATAACTCATAAAATCTCAACCGCATATCATCCACAAACAAGTGGACAAGTTGAAAATACCAACGAGCTTTAAAACGTATTCTAGAGAAAACCGTAGGATCAAATCCGAAGGAATGGTCCATTAAATTGGAGGATGCACTCTGGGCTTTTAGAACAGCCTACAAAACTCCAATTGGAACCACACCTTTTAGACTTGTTTATGGAAAAGCATGTCATCTTCCAGTAGAAATTGAACACAAAGCATTTTGGGCTTTGAAGACATGTAATCTTGATTTACATGAAGCTGGACGTCTACGGTTAAGTCAACTAAACGAATTAGAAGAACTAAGACATGAAGCATACGATAATTCGTTAATCTATAAGGAAAGAATGAAGAAATGGCATGATAAAAGAATCAGAAGTTTAAAAGAATTTAAAGAAGGAGACAGAGTTCTTCTTTTCAATTCACGATTCAAGCTGTTTCCTGGAAAATTGAAGTCAAGATGGTCTGGACCATTCATAGTCAAAAGAGTTTTCCCATACGGAACGATAGAATTAATAAATTCAAATGGGATTGAATTTAAAGTTAATGGTCACAGAGTTAAACACTACATAGATAGTCCGATGGAAGTCGACAACGAAGTTAATCACAATTTCGACACCACAGCTAACTAAGTGTGGGGAGAATCAAGGGATTTATGTATTTCTGTTAGAGTTAGATTGTCTGTTTTCGTGTAGTTCTCGAAAATGGAACCTGAATGGTCTTTCCCTAGCAGACCCTAAAGAACTAGTCTTCTCCCCCCATTCTGAATTTTTATTTTTTTTAGGAAATGAAGACTGCCTGTGAACTAAACCATGGTCTAATGCTACACGCTTTGATCACTAAACGTAATAATGACACACTTCCGAGTGAAATAGTATCAGTAATCAGAGAAAGATTGGACGGAGTTAGAAGAGAATCCAGATGCGAAGATAATAAGTTACAATTTGGTAAAGGAAAATCAAAATCCGCAGCGAAAAGAAGAGCACGACACCTAGAAAGATGTCACAAATGCGGAAAATGGTCACATGGAGGTAAATGTTCAAATAATCAAACCTATTCAAACACCGAATTTGTTACTTTATGCAGAGACGGACCGTTCATATGTTTAGAAGAAAAGACACTGAATGCTCGAGGTTACGCCTATGTAGCCATGGAAAACCAATTAAACCGACTATCTTATGAATGGGATAGATCGTATAACTAAGAAATCTATTTCACAGGTATGTTTGTACAGTTTTTATTTTTTTATTTTTATTTTTAACCTTTTGATAATAAATGCTAATTTGTTCGCTATAAAGTATTAAATTGGTATTGAATAAAATTAGGTTTGGCGACCGAAATTATTGATATCATTCAAAAATTTAATACATCACTGCGAAATTTAACGTTTATTCTTAAGGTATAAATATCTTTAATCAATCAACCCAAAATATTTCAAAAATTCGTCATGAGTTAAATTAGGTCATGGAACCGAAATTACTTTACCGAAAAGAGGGGCGCATATTTTTGATAATATTTGATTGATTAAAGTGGGATAAAAAGCCAAAAAGATTTTTAATTTTATTTTTACCATGTTTTTAAAATTAATATTTAAATCTTAAATTAATATTGTAAACTTTGTAAAAACAATATTTTTAAAATTGTAAATATTTGAAAAATTAATATAAGTTTGGTGTGAATTTATAATATGAATTTTTAAATTAAGTTTGGTGTGAATTTATAATATGAATTTTTAAATTAAGTTTGGTGTGAATTTTTAATTTTTAAAATATGAATTTTAATTTTATGCATTTCAAATTTTAAGTTTGGTGTGAATTTTTAATATTAATTTTGAATTTTATATTTAAATTGTGTGAATTTAAAAACAAAAATTTACTTTATCTCATTAAGTTAAAAATATGATTTTTAAAATTCGTCGTAAGTTGAAGACTAGGTCTTTGAACCGAAATTGCTTTACCCAAGGGAGGGACGAGAACTTTTATTATCATTATTTTTAATCTTATTGAATTAAAGTATGCCAAAAACATTAAAAAACCAAAAATCTTAGCTTTTAAAACAATAGCTACAAAAAGACAAATTTTAAAATTTTGTCGAGGGACGGACTAGGACATCGATCCGAAACGACCTCGTCCTAAATAACAAGGGAAACAAAATTTTAAAATTAATTACTTAATTGTTTTAATTAGTATAAGATATAAAAAAAAAAAAATAACAAACTCCGCAACTCGCGGAGTTTGAAGGTCCAAACACCGCGACTCGCGGAGGGACCGAATTACAGAAAAAAATAAAAGGAGCTGGAACAGCTCAGTTGCACACCTCAAACAAGAAAAACACTGCGAAAACACTCCGAAAAAACCCGCAAAAACACCCCAAAAATCACAATTTTTAACCGTTAATCATCAAATCTTTTACTAAAATCATGTTGAGAAGGATGCTATCAAGGAATTACTCAAGACAAACGGTAAATTTCTACACCTAAACACCATTTAATCCGAAAATTAGTGATCTTGAGCAATTTTTTTCCCAATTTGATTTTGATGCTTTTTAGTGTAATTATTCTTAAATTGTTTATGTATTATGCTTGTATAACCTAGATTGATGCTATTTAACATGATTAGAAGCCTTAAACTTCAAATTTAGAGTAATCTAGGGTTTGTGTTCTTGAGCAATTTGGGGCTTTTTGATATAAACAGGTTATGTCCGATTTTTGTCATGAATTGTTGCTAAATTAAGTAGTGTAACATGTTTAGGTAGTTAAATGATCCAAACTTTGAGCCTAAACATGATTTTGAGAATTAAAGTGGACTTTTTCAAGTCTAAAATTCATGAACTTGATTTTTGAAAGATAATGCCATTTGAAACTTGTTTAATTGCTAGTAATGATTATTTTGACATGTTATTTGAGTTGAATGCTTATGAACTTGGCGAACATTTTCGTATATGCTTATTTGAAAAAGTGTAGATTTGATAAAAATATGAAAATGAGCTTAAGTTTGATATAAATTGATCATGTCATTGTAATTATTTTGATTGATGATTTTGCTGACACTAATGCATATTTGGATGCACAAAAATTGTGTTTGATGTGTTTTGCAGACTGAAAGGGGTGAATCTTCATCCCAAGCTCGCAATGCTCCTGCTGAGAATGCGGGACAACAGGAGGTGGATAACTACTACAAGCAAGATATACCTCATCCAGTCATGACATTTTCTAATATGCACTTGGAAGATTTGCACCCGAACCTGAGATTTGACAGACTTTGGATAGATTATCCAAAATACCAAAGGGGTTTGCATACTCTTCATTCTAAAGTTGTTGAGGTACCTAGGGTCATAGAATGGGGACCATTAGAAGCTGTAGAATTGGCCGGGCCAATTAGGGAATTACTTGCACAGAGGTATGGTAATTCTACTTTTAATGACTGGGTACGTTTATTCACCATGCGTAGACCTGTATATAAAGTATGGTGTGAAGAATTGTTGTGTAGTATAGAATTAAATGATCGGGTAGCTAGTTTAACCGATCGATCTTTTATTAGATTTTTGTTAGGAGGTTCGATGCGCCACATGTCTTTACTAGACATGGCTCAGGCTTTACGTATATATACACCTGAGGAGTTAGCATCTGCCGATTGTAGAGGGTTGATACTAAATGGTAGAAATATAGATGAAAATTTTGATACACATGGTGTATGGAGTCAAATGACAAGCCATCACCGATTCAAAGGGGGAAATTACTCTTATTTGGATATAGATAGAGCTGAATTAAGAGTGATTCATAGGTTTTTAGCTAATTCGATTACACAAAGAGGTAAGAACAAGGAAAAGGTAAATGAACAGGATTTGTTTTACCATATGTGTATTCGAGACTCACAAAGCGCTGTAAGTATACCTTATTGTGTGGGTTATTATTTATCAGCTATGGTTAGGGGGATGAGACCGCATAGCATAATAGGAGGTGGTATTTTTATTACTTTGATTGCTGAATATCTCGGTGTGGATATAAGTCGGGGTGGATTATTAGTCGAAGAACCAGAACCCCGCGATACAATAGGTTTAAATGTATACCATGGTGCGAAAGTTTTGAAGAGGCGAAATAACGCCGCAGTACAATACCATGGTAGACATCCACAGGTTGAGAGAAACCAACAGCAAGGTAATGTAGGAGGGGGAAATGAAATGCAAGAAATGCAAAGGTTTATAGCTTCACAGGAGTACGAAAATGCTAGACAGAGAGCATTTGAAGATTGGCAAGTTCATCAAAACCAAATCATAGCTCATTGCCAACATATAGGTAGAAACTATATTCCTACTCCAAAACCCATATTCCCTCCCTGGTCTATAGAGATGCAACCACCGTATCCTACGTATAACCCTGCCGAAGCATTCTATAGCACCTATAGTTATGCTTGGAACCCCTATTGGTATCAGTATGATCCTTAGTCTACTTAGTTTTATTTATTTTGTAATTTGTAATGTTGATATGTTTAATACTTATGTTAATATTGTAATAGTTTTTATAATTTTCTAACTTTTATTCTTAGATTTTAATAATTTTTGAATGTGGGGTAATATACCAAACTTCAAAAATATGTATATATGTTTGCAGTTTATCTTATGTACACAACAGGGTAAAGCAACGCATTTTCAAAGACTGGCATTAAGTTCAGCAAAAGCAACTAATTTTGACGACAAGATGCAAAATATATGTGAAATAACTACAAGACGGAATGAACAAATGATGTGCACCATTTATCATTCAGCAAACAAACGCCAATATATTTGGAAACTTTGGTAAAAATTTAATCATTTTCACACAAATCATCCTCAATAATTTAAATTGTTACTGATTTCTTGCAAATGAGGGCATTGCAAGATCTTAAGTGTGGGAAGGGGTTAAATTCTTTCGGATTTTATAATTTTTATCTTAAACACTTGGTTACCATTAAAAATACTAGTAAAGCAGTAGTTGTATTAGAATCTAGTGCTCTCTGATAATAAAGAACAGCCCTAGTCTTATATACTGACTACCCAATTCTAGTAAAAATTTTTAAAAAAATTTTCAATTAAATGAACTCAAAATCATGTTTATACATATTTATGAACGATAAAACTAGGTTTTAACACCGAAATTATTGTTACCTCAGAAAGGACATAAATTGAGAAACAAACCAAAATGTTAAAATTCATTTAAAATGGAATAGAGGACAATAAAAAGGAAAATAAAAGCCAAGTGTGGGAAAATTCTCCAAGTTATTCAAAACATATATCACATATTTTTGTACAAATAACTGAAAATACTTTTGCTTTGGACTAAACTAAAAAGTTTTACCTGATTTACTGTAAGAGAGATGGATCTACACGATGAATCAAGTCCATCATTAAAAGGAAGTAAAGTCTTCCGAAAAAGAAACGCGCTTCTTGATTTAAGTCAGGAAGTTGTCGTCCAGACTAGCTGTAGGTTGACGAAAAATCTAGAAAAGTCATCACTAAAATCAGCAGGAAATCCACGGACCTCAGCATAAAACAGGGTCGCCAAGCGGTCAGATTTATCCTAACCATGAGAAGGATTTATCTCATACAATGGGGGGGACACCGTGCAAATTAGCTGGATAAGACTAATGAATCAGATCCCCAGAAAGGATAATCTCCTTAAAAGATCAAAAATCAGCTTTTAAGCCTGATATTACTCAATCCTTGAGATTGACCTTAAAGATTGAGAATTACAAACTCATGGAATTCGATGATATCTAAACTCGAGCTTGAACGAGAAAATATTTTGATCAAAATTATAAACCGATTTGTTTTCTGTAAACCCATTTTCAATGCGTTCATTACCATTGAACGTAAAATCCTAGGAATTCACCTGGAATTCATTAGGTCACCTGAACTAAATCGGGTGTCAACCGTAAGAACGGTGGTTGCATAGCATGGTCGAAGATAGGACCTTGTGCCAGACCGGAAAATTATAAAGATGATCTTTACTATTGCTCCTACCAAGGATAGTAATTGCATCCGACACGTTATAGACCATAATTAAAAGAATGTCAGGGGACATTGCCTTAACAGTTGCTTGTTCAACGCTTTCCTTTACAACCGGACGGTAGTTTACCGAAAGGTAATATACGGGACAAGTAAACTGGACGTGTTGCTTTCCAAATACAAGGTTAGCAAGTGGGTAACACAAAACCGCAAGTTTTGAGCTAAAATTTTCAAATCTGAAACCCACCAAACCCACAAAAAGAATTTGTAAACACCGGTGAAGGGTTATTCCGGAAAACTTATCTAGGGTAAAAACTAGATTTAATTTTCAAAAGATCAAATGTTTTCATAAAGATCCAATTTCCTAAAGGATCTAAATTTTTATAGTCATGTGGGACTGTAAACCACATCGTTACTACCATTGTTCATACCACCATCTCAAAATCACCAATGTATAAAGTGTGAAGAATAAAGAAGTGATTCGTGTGATGTATTATATTTCAAGTTCTGTATTGCTTGAGGACAAGCAACGTTCAAGTGTGGAGATATTTGATAGTGCTCCAAATGAACATATATTTAGTAGCAATATCCTCCCAATATGTAAATTATTTAGTTGTAATTGTCCTATTTTAAGTTGTAATCGTTTATATTAAATAAGTGTGAAGACAAAAGACAGATTCGACAAATTGAAGACGCAAATGACCAAAAAGCTCAAAAGTACAAAATACAATCAAAGAGGTTCCAATTATTGATAAGAAACGTCTCGAAATTACAAGAATACAAGATTCAAAATGCTAAGTACAAGATATTAAATTTTACGCAAGGACGTTCGAAAATCCGGAACCGGGACCAGAGTCAACTCTCAACGCTCGACGCAACGGACTAAAAATTACAAGTCAACTATGCACATGAATATAATATAATATATAAATAATTCTTAAAAATTATATATATATTATATTAATATAAAAATCCGTCGGCAAGAAAGACTCCAAAGTTTGTGAGCTGTAATTTCAAACTCTGCGACTCGCGGAGTTTGAAGGCAAAAAATGCCGCGAGTCGCAGAGTATCCCTGAACCCAATTCCCTATAAAGCCAACCGAATTCTGATCATTTTTAAAAACATATATCCATCCATCTCTCTATCTATATCGTAATATTTATATTTATAATTTATATTTTAATTTTAATTATAATTCTAATAATAAGGGTATGTTAGCAAATGTTGTAAGGGTGTAAGTCGAAATTCTGTCCGTGTAACGCTACGCTATTTTTAATCATTGTAAGTTATGTTCAACCTTTTTAATTTAATGTCTCGTAGCTAAGTTATTATTATGATTATTTAATCCGAAGTAATCATGATGTTGGGCTAATTACTAAAATTGGGTAATTGGGCTTTGTACCATAATTGGGGTTTGGACAAAAGAACGACACTTGTGGAAATTAGACTATGGGCTATTAATGGGCTTTATATTTGTTTAACTAAATGATAGTTTGTTAATGTTAATATAAAGATTTACAATTAGGCGTCCCTATAAATTACCATATACACTCAATCGGACACGATGGGCGGGGTATTTATATGTACGAATAATCGTTCATTTAACCGGACACGGGAATGGATTAATAGCCACTAGAATAATTAAAACAGGGGTGAAATTATGTACAAGGACACTTGGTATAATTGATAACAAAATATTAAAACATTAGGTTACACTCAGTCAACATCCTGGTGTAATTATTAAACAAAGTATTAAAATCTTGTTACAGTTTAAGTCCCCAATTAGTTGGAATATTTAACTTCGGGTATAAGGATAATTTGACGAGGACACTCGCACTTTATATTTATGACTGATGGAGTGTTATGGACAAAAACCAGACGGACATATTAAATAATCCAGGACAAAGGACAATTAACCCATGGGCATAAAACTAAAATCAACACGTCAAACATCATGATTACGGAAGTTTAAATAAGCATAATTCTTTTATTTCATATTTAATTTCCTTTATTTTATATTTAATTGTACTTCTAATTATCGCATTTTTATTGTTATTGTATTTAATTGCACTTTTAATTATCGTACTTTTTAATTATCGCAAGTTTATTTTATCGCACTTTTATTATTCGCAATTTCATTATCGTTATTTACTTTACGCTTTAATTTAAGTCTTGTATTTATTTTTAATATTTTACATTTGGTTTTAACTGCGACTAAAGTTCTAAAATCGACAAACCGGTCATTAAACGGTAAAAACCCCCCTTTATAATAATAATATTACTTATATATATATTTGTATTTTTACAAAAGTAAACTAATATAGCGTTAAGCTTTGTTTAAAGATTTTCCCTGTGGAACGAACCGGACTTACTAAAAACTACACTACTGTACGATTAGGTACACTGCCTATAAGTGTTGTAGCAAGGTTTAAGTATATCCATTCTCTAAATAAATAAATATCTTGTGTAAAATTGTATCGTATTTAATAGTATTTTCTTGTAAAATTTAATAGTATTTCGTACACCCCGCTGCACACATCAATACCACTGATGTACAACCTCTTCCACACACCCGATGGACTAAAAGTCATCCAATAGATCTTATTATTGGTGACGCATCTGCTCCAGTGTCAACTCGAAGGGCTACTCAGAATATGTGTCTATTCACAGCCTTTCTTAGTAAGATTGAACCAACAACGGTTGCTCAAGCTTTACTAGATTTATACTGGGTAGTTGCAATGCAAGACGAGATCAATCAATTTGAACGATTGAAAGTATGGCGATTAGTTCCAAGACCAACGGGTCAACGACCAATAGGGGTAAAGTGGATTTTCAAGAACAAGAAAGATTCTGATGGAATTGTGGTTCGAAATAAGGCACGTCGTGTGGCCAAAGGATATCGACAATAAGAAGGCATTGATTATGATGAAACGTTTGCTCCGGTTGCTAGGATTGAGGCAATTCATCTTTTCCTCGCATTTGCTTCTCATATGAAGTTCACGGTGTTTCAAATGGATGTCAAAACTGCTTTTCTGAATTGTTATCTTCAAGAGGAAGTCTATGTTGATCAACCAGAGGGCTTTGTCGATCCCATTCATCCAAACCACGTCTACTACTTGGAGAAAGCTTTATACGGTCTAAAGCAAGCACCGCGTGCATGGTACGAGACCTTAACAAAGTATTTGCTGAACAATGGCTTCTCTCATGGAACGATTGATACAACGCTATTCATCCGTAAAAACCACGATCACATTCTCTTGGTTCAAATTTACGTTGATGATATTATTTTTCGTTCCACGTCCCCGGCGTTATGCAAAGAATTTGGTGACCTTATGGCCAACAAATTCGAAATGAGCATGCATGACCAATTAACTTTCTTCTTGGGGTTACAAGTAAAACAATTACCAAATGGGATTTTTATTAGTCAAACTAAGTATATCAATGATATGCTAAAACGTTTTAAAATGACTGCTTTAAAACCACTGTCAACCCCAATGAGAACTTTACTGGATGCTGATACTAATGGGGAACCCTTTGATATTACGCTTTATCGAAGCATGGTTGGTTCTTTAATGTATCTGACTGCAAGTGTAATTACCCGACTTTTTTCGTTAACATTTCGTTGAAAACTTAACAACCGGTACTTCAAATCTACAATTTTGTATGTTTTTTTAAATATACTATTATTAATATTGATTAGATTTTTTTTTTTTTTTTTAAAAAACACTAAGGTTAGTGAAAACGAGAAAAATATATTTTAAGACAACAAAAAGTATGATTATTAATTTTAATAATTATTATGTTATATAATAATTGAGTTTTGAAAAATCAATTTTATTAATTAGGATATTCTTAAACTAAACCCGAGAAAATTAGTTTAAACATTCATGTTTTCAGTATCTAATTTAAAAATATAATAAATAAGTATTTTATGAAACACACAAACCAGGTATGACGTCAAGAGTTTAAAAGGTTTCAAACAATATATATATATATATATATATATATATATATATATATATATATATATATATATATATATATATATATATATATATATAATTTTTTTTATAAATATAAAATTAACCAGTCATTGAATCATATTAAGATAAAATACATTGGATCTTAGCTAAAGGATAAAAATTTAATTATAACATGTGACTATACAGTAATACCCGTGTTTACCTAATTATTATACCCGTGATATATCTATTTACCTGTGACTACACATTAATACCGTGTATATTAATTATTACATCCGTGATATCTATTATTGAGATAGAAATATACCCGTGACATATCTATCTATTTATAACCCTAATTCATTTCATCAAACACACACATACGTACATATTCTTCCCCTCCTCAAGAACACCCACTACTATTCATCATCATCATCAATCTTTCATCCTCAAGAACACCTTCAATAATCACTTGATCATAAAATCGTTTACATATTCGGACTCCTCTCGAAGAGCTCTACACATCTATACCAACAATTTCTTGATTAGGGTAAGTTTTAAAAACTCTAATTTTTGGGTTTTCATGTTTTTGTTACATTTTAGGGTAGATATAGTGTCTAGTGCTCAAGTCCTTGTATGTATGCATGATAGTATTCGTTAATTTGATTGTTTGATGACTTTTTGATGAATCACGAATTTGTTTTGTGTGAGGTCAGAAACTTGAACTTGTTAAATGTATAATATTATGAGATAATCAGAATCCTCTTGAAAAACTAATAATTTTGGACTTTGGAATTTCGAATTTTCGTTACCGTATGCTCATGTTATGCTTAATTGAAGTTTTAACTCGTTTTTATGAATGATCACGTTTTTGATTAATATGCTACTGATATGAACATGATATTTTCAGTTTATGAAATAATTATAAATGAAATCCTTGTGAAAAATTAATAAGTTTGATCTTTTGAATCGCATATTTTCGTTATGTATAGCTCAAGATATGATCAATTGAATTATCGTTGTGTTTTATGCATTAATCTGAAAACTGGTATTGATTGGTGACGAATTGGTTTATGTATGTTACATGGTTGGAAAGATAAGTGAAAAACACTCGAGATAGACTCGTATATCATGTTAATTGGATTTTTAAAACTCCCGTTATGCTTAATTGATTATTAGACCCGACTTTTGTTGATCAACATTTTAAACAGATGAAAAACGCCATTTAAATTGATTTCTGGATTATGAGCTGAGGATTTTTGAAAAGTATATGATTAGTACTTCACTTTTTATGTAGATTATGCATGCTAATTGTTCCTAGATGTCCGGCTATATGCGTTCGAATATGACCTCCTGAAACGAATTGAATCTGTTCAAAAATTTGCAGCGAATGACATAACTTGATTTGTAGATGGACTTAGGACTTTTGCTTCTGGTATGTGGTTATTTACATGTTGGTGCACATATGTCATTTGTATGTTAGCTTCTGAAACCGTTGTTTGCTATGCGTTATATGTGTTACAAAACAACATGTCTAAATTCTATCCAAATCAGGAAGTCCGTAGTATTTTGTAAAACTGTACGAATTGGCTATATGAATTGCTTAGATTTATTTACCAGTGATTATTTGAGATGTTTGTGGCCATCTTCAATTTTCCGTTCGTCGTTTTCATTCTTCTAGAATAAATGGCAGAATTTACAAAACTGGCGCGCGCTGAAAATTTTCTGAAAAACTGTCGGGCGCATTTGAGACTGTTGCGATTTTTCTATTAGGACTTAGAGTCTGATCTCCAGATATATTTTAGGACGTTGAGTTATGGAGATTTTGACGTGTATTTCAAGTCAAACGGACCTGTACTTATTTTTATAAAAATTCTGGAAGTTGACTACATTATTTAAGCTAAATATTATGTGCAATTGACTTTGTTTGACCAAATGGGTTTAATGGGTCAAAATGAGTAACGATCAGTGTAGAAAAGTCCCAAACGTCGATTTAAGTAAATTTAATGGTTGTGGTATTTAAAAAAAATAAGTTGTGGTATGTTTTGGTCAAAATGGGTGTTTATGACCCATTCGGGTCATACGAGCCTACTTTGACCCATATGCGAAATTTTGAGAACCAAAGGTATGTAACACATCCCGTATATTGATTTAAGTATGTTTGCAAGTTTTGGTGCTTTAAAAATGAGTTTGGGTCAAATTTGGTTTAAAGAAAGTTTTATGACTCATTCGGGTCAAACGTGCATAAATTGACCCATATGCATAATTTTGGAAAAACGAAAGTCACCAACACATCTAAAATGTCATTTTTGAGCTGTGATAAAAATTTGGTTAAGTCAGGTCAGCCGGATTCAAATTTGGATCGTCAACCGAAAATTTTAGTATTTTAACAAAATTGTCAAAATGACTCTCGGACCTACTTTGAGGACTCACAAGTTGAAATCAGTTAAGTTTAGATAAAAAATATTATTTGGTATTGAAAGTATTTGCGACAAGCTTTAAAATAATATATTATTTGTATAATTTTGTTGAGTCTAAACAGGTATAAAACAAGCGAGAAAATGGGCAATCGTTGCTGATTTTGAACACTTAACAAATTTTATCAGCAATTTATGTTTCGGGAGACTGTTTTCGCGAGTTCATAACTTTAAAACCGTAACTCCGTTTTTGTCAAATAAACTGTCTATAGAAAGGTGGGATGACATACTTTCCAATGGTCACAACCTAAGGAATTATATCAAATTTGGTGGGACCTGGAATCAGCTGCAAAATACTAAAAAATACATATATGTAAATAATATAAATTTTTCTAAGTAAAAATGAATAACTTAAGTTTGACCTATGTTTGACTACTTGACCAACTTGTGTAATTTTATGCGGTTGTTGACTTGTGTTAACCATGTTGACTTGCGTTTGACTTGCGTTTGACTTACATTTGACTTACTTTGACTTGCGTTGACTTTTGTTGACTTTTGCTAAATTTTGCTAAATTTATGAGTCGGACTTGAGCAATAGGACTATACGAACCCTATGACCTGACCTAGCTTGGTAGATATTTATTAACCAACATATATTCTTTAGGATGAGGTCTACTGTTACTTGCATTCCGAGTATTGGTTACATCTACGTGAATTGTTTATTGGGCTACAAAGGTGAGTTTCATTTGCTCCCTTTTTAATTGCTTTTGCAATATATATTTTTGGGCTGAGAATACATGCGCTGTTTTATAAATGTTTTACGAAGTAGGCACAAGTACTAAAACTAATTCTATGTGGGTTTAAACCAGAAATATACCCTTAGCTTGGTAACATTAAACTACTTGTCTATGTACGGTAGGCGCGAATCCTAAAGATAGATCTATTGGGCCTGACAAACCCCATCCTGACTATGGGATGCTTTAGTACTTCGAGGTTATTTTAAACACACCTGATCTGCTGTACTTCAGAGGGTAAAACATGAACGTTAAGGCTTGTTACCGGGTGCCTACAACTTATAGAATACTTTTATACACTTGCGAGTGTACATATATTTATAGACGGAAATCTTGTGGTCTATTAAAATAATGAAAATGATTGTTTATGATAAACTAATGAACTCACCAACCTTTTGGTTGACACTTTTAGCATGTTTATTCTCAGGTTTTTCAAAAGTGCTTCCGCTGTCTGCTTGCTATTTGCTCAAGGTGCTGCATGGAGTCTTTTATGCCATATTTTTAAAAAGACATTGCATTCAAATATTATTGTTATAATCTGTTATTAAATAAATTGATGATTTAGTCATTTTGTATAAGTTGTCATATATATATTTGGGATATGTCTATATTTTGGTAAACTTTCTATGTATAGAAAGAATTTTAAAAAAAAAAAATGAAAGCAATATTTTATCAAAACGTATCATATAGAGGTCGAAACCTCGCTGTGGGACCGTAGATAACGTACCGCGTCAATAGCGATTTTGGTGGGTCGTTATAAGTGGTATCAGAGCGTTGGTTCTAGGGAATTAGGTGCATTAATGTGTCTGACCTGGACCGTTAGGATACATTAGTGATCTAGTCTAGAACCGTGTCGTTACACTTATATGTGATTATGTGCATATTCTGATATTAATATAATATTATTATTACTATCGGTGAGAAAGTATTTCTCCCTTTGATTACAAGCCTTCTCATGCTCAAACGAGTTCATTTTCAACACCCGGTCATTGAAAAACCAGGAAGCGTCATTCAGGACTTTCGAAATTTTCGACATTCCTACGTGAGTTATTACTTATATATTTTTATAGATATCATATGTGTTATATTATGTGTTTATATGCTTCGATTCAGAAACTCCTGACATCTCGAATTGTAAATCGGAAGAAGTCTTATCCGACTCACGAAGATTCTCAATAATTCCAAAGACATTCTTACGTCATTACCCTTTCAATATTATTAATTAAAATAAATATTATATTCTCGTACTATTTTTAGTACACCCCTTTTTGAAATCATTTTGATTTATAAATTCTGGAAAACGACACTTGTTTTATATCCATAAATATTTTATAGTAATGTTGGAACGGAAGTATGAGTTAGTGTAATATAATTACGCTTGATCAACGTGGTTATATTACGGTAAGTCATGCAGAAGTTCTAATGGAACGTGATGGTGGTAATGCTTGATCAACCTTATCTTCACCACGTACCATGTTACATGACTCTGTTTTCTGTGCTGATATCTGAATATACCAAGACTCTATATGTGACATCATTTGAGTCACGTGTGGTTCCTTCTCATCTTTGTCATATCACACTTGCACTCCGAGCAGTTTATTCAAAGGTATTCGTATCAAAGGACTATGATCTCGTTTTACCTAACTTTCATATTTAACTACAAGATGCTCGATCTTTCAACGTCAAGACGAACATTCTATCCTCACTTGTTTCTTAAACGCCGTTTAATCATACCAACCAAAATTTCGGGACGAAATTTTCTTTAAGGGGTAGGTAATGTAATAACCCGACTTTTTTCGTTAACATTTCGTTGAAAACTTAACAACCGGTACTTAAAATCTACAATTTTGTATGTTTTTTTAAATATACTATTATTAATATTGATTAGATTTTTTTTTTTTTAAAAAAACACTAAGGTTAGTGAAAACGAGAAAAATATATTTTAAGACAACAAAAAGTATGATTATTAATTTTAATAATTATTATGTTATATAATAATTGAGTTTTGAAAAATCAATTTTATTAATTAGGATATTCTTAAACTAAACCCGAGAAAATTAGTTTAAACATTCATGTTTTCAGTATCTAATTTAAAAATATAATAAATAAGTATTTTATGAAACACACAAACCAGGTATGACGTCAAGAGTTTAAAAGGTTTCAAACAATATAGATATATATATATATATATATATATATATATATATATATATATATATATATATATATATATATATATATATATATATATATATATATATATATATAATTTTTTTTATAAATATAAAATTAACCAGTCATTGAATCATATTAAGATAAAATACATTGGATCTTAGCTAAAGGATAAAAATTTAATTATAACATGTGACTATACAGTAATACCCGTGTTTACCTAATTATTATACCCGTGATATATCTATTTACCTGTGACTACACATTAATACCGTGTATATTAATTATTACATCCGTGATATCTATTATTGAGATAGAAATATACCCGTGACATATCTATCTATTTATAACCCTAATTCATTTCATCAAACACACACATACGTACATATTCTTCCCCTCCTCAAGAACACCCACTACTATTCATCATCATCATCAATCTTTCATCCTCAAGAACACCTTCAATAATCACTTGATCATAAAATCGTTTACATATTCGGACTCCTCTCGAAGAGCTCTACACATCTATACCAACAATTTCTTGATTAGGGTAAGTTTTAAAAACTCTAATTTTTGGGTTTTCATGTTTTTGTTACATTTTAGGGTAGATATAGTGTCTAGTGCTCAAGTCCTTGTATGTATGCATGATAGTATTCGTTAATTTGATTGTTTGATGACTTTTTGATGAATCACGAATTTGTTTTGTGTGAGGTCAGAAACTTGAACTTGTTAAATGTATAATATTATGAGATAATCAGAATCCTCTTGAAAAACTAATAATTTTGGACTTTGGAATTTCGAATTTTCGTTACCGTATGCTCATGTTATGCTTAATTGAAGTTTTAACTCGTTTTTATGAATGATCACGTTTTTGATTAATATGCTACTGATATGAACATGATATTTTCAGTTTATGAAATAATTATAAATGAAATCCTTGTGAAAAATTAATAAGTTTGCTCTTTTGAATCGCATATTTTCGTTATGTATAGCTCAAGATATGATCAATTGAATTATCGTTGTGTTTTATGCATTAATCTGAAAACTGGTATTGATTGGTGACGAATTGGTTTATGTATATTACATGGTTGGAAAGACAAGTGAAAAACACTCGAGATAGACTCGTATATCATGTTAATTGGATTTTTAAAACTCCCGTTATGCTTAATTGATTATTAGACCCGACTTTTGTTGATCAACATTTTAAACAGATGAAAAACGCCATTTAAATTGATTTCTGGATTATGAGCTAAGGATTTTTGAAAAGTATATGATTAGTACTTCACTTTTTATGTAGATTATGCATGCTAATTGTTCCTAGATATCCGGCTATATGCGTTCGAATATGACCTCCTGAAACGAATTGAATCTGTTCAAAAATTTGCAGCGAATGACATAACTTGATTTGTAAATGGACTTAGGACTTGTGCTTCTGGTATGTGGTTATTTACATGTTGGTGCACATATGTCATTTGTATGTTAGCTTCTGAAACCGTTGTTTGCTATGCGTTATATGTGTTACAAAACAACATGTCTAAATTCTATCCAAATCAGGAAGTCCGTAGTATTTTGTAAAACTGTACGAATTGGCTATATGAATTGCTTAGATTTATTTACCAGTGATTATTTGAGATGTTTGTGGCCATCTTCAATTGTCCGTTCGTCGTTTTCATTCTTCTAGAATAAATGGCAGAATTTACAAAACTGGCGCGCGCTGAAAATTTTCTGAAAAACTGTCGGGCGCATTTGAGACTGCTGTGATTTTTCTATTAGGACTTAGAGTCTGATCTCCAGATATATTTTAGGACGTTGAGTTATGGAGATTTTGACGCGTATTTCAAGTCAAACGGACCTGTACTTATTTTTATAAAAATTCTGGAAGTTGACTACATTATTTAAGCTAAATATTATGTGCAATTGACTTTGTTTGACCAAATGGGTTTAATGGGTCAAAATGAGTAACGATCAGTGTAGAAAAGTCCCAAACGTCAATTTAATTAAATTTAATGGTTGTGGTATTTAAAAAAAATAAGTTGTGGCATGTTTTGGTCAAAATGGGTGTTTATGACCCATTTGGGTCATACGAGCCTACTTTGACCCATATGCGAAATTTTGAGAACCAAAGGTATGTAACACATCCCGTATATTGATTTAAGTATGTTTGCAAGTTTTGGTGCTTTAAAAATGAGTTTGGGTCAAATTTGGTTTAAAGAAAGTTTTATGACTCATTCGGGTCAAACGTGCATAAATTGACCCATATGCATAATTTTGGAAAAACGAAAGTCACCAACACATCTAAAATGTCATTTTTGAGCTGTGATAAAAATTTGGTTAAGTCAGGTCAGCCGGATTCAAATTTGGATCGTCAACCGAAAATTTTAGTATTTTAACAAAATTGTCAAAATGACTCTCGGACCTACTTTGAGGACTCGCAAGTTGAAATCAGTTAAGTTTAGATAAAAAATATTATTTGGTATTGAAAGTATTTGCGACAAGCTTTAAAATGATATATTATTTGTATAATTTTGTTGAGTCTAAACAGGTATAAAACAAGCGAGAAAATGGGCAATCGTTGCTGATTTTGAACACTTAACAAATTTTATCAGCAATTTATGTTTCGGGAGACTGTTTTCGCGAGTTCATAACTTTAAAACCGTAACTCCGTTTTTGTCAAATAAACTGTCTATAGAAAGGTGGGATGACATACTTTCCAATGGTCACGACCTAAGGTATTATATCAAATTTGGTGAGACCTGGAATCAGCTGCAAAATACTAAAAAATACATATATGTAAATAATATAAATTTTTCTAAGTAAAAATGAATAACTTAAGTTTGACCTATGTTTGACTACTTGACCAACTTGTGTAATTTTATGCGGTTGTTGACTTGTGTTAACCATGTTGACTTGCGTTTGACTTGCGTTTGACTTACATTTGACTTACTTTGACTTGCGTTGACTTTTGTTGACTTTTGCTAAATTTTGCTAAATTTATGAGTCGGACTTGAGCAATAGGACTATACGAACCCTATGACCTGACCTAGCTTGGTAGATATTTATTAACCAACATATATTCTTTAGGATGAGGTCTACTGTTACTTGCATTCCGAGTATTGGTTACATCTACGTGAATTGTTTATTGGGCTACAAAGGTGAGTTTCATTTGCTCCCTTTTTAATTGCTTTTGCAATATATATTTTTGGGCTGAGAATACATGCGCTGTTTTATAAATGTTTTACGAAGTAGGCACAAGTACTAAAACTAATTCTATGTGGGTTTAAACCAGAAATATACCCTTAGCTTGGTAACATTAAACTACTTGTCTATGTACGGTAGGCGCGAATCCTAAAGATAGATCTATTGGGCCTGACAAACCCCATCCTGACTATGGGATGCTTTAGTACTTCGAGGTTATTTTAAACACACCTGATCTGCTGTACTTCAGAGGGTAAAACATGAACGTTAAGGCTTGTTACCGGGTGCCTACAACTTATAGAATACTTTTATACACTTGCGAGTGTACATATATTTATAGACGGAAATCTTGTGGTCTATTAAAATAATGAAAATGATTGTTTATGATAAACTAATGAACTCACCAACCTTTTGGTTGACACTTTTAGCATGTTTATTCTCAGGTTTTTCAAAAGTGCTTCCGCTGTCTGCTTGCTATTTGCTCAAGGTGCTGCATGGAGTCTTTTATGCCATATTTTTAAAAAGACATTGCATTCAAATATTATTGTTATAATCTGTTATTAAATAAATTGATGATTTAGTCATTTTGTATAAGTTGTCATATATATATTTGGGATATGTCTATATTTTGGTAAACTTTCTATGTATAGAAAGAATTTTAAAAAAAAAAAAAATGAAAGCAATATTTTATCAAAACATATCATATAGAGGTCGAAACCTCGCTGTGGGACCGTAGATAACGTACCGCGTCAATAGCGATTTTGGCGGGTCGTTATAAGTGGTATCAGAGCGTTGGTTCTAGGGAATTAGGTGCATTAATGTGTCTGACCTGGACCGTTAGGATACATTAGTGATCTAGTCTAGAACCGTGTCGTTACACTTATATGTGATTATGTGCATATTCTGATATTAATATAATATTATTATTACTATCGGTGAGAAAGTATTTCTCCCTTTGATTACAAGCCTTCTCATGCTCAAACGAGTTCATTTTCAACACCCGGTCATTGAAAAACCAGGAAGCGTCATTCAGGACTTTCGAAATTTTCGACATTCCTACGTGAGTTATTACTTATATATTTTTATAGATATCATATGTGTTATATTATGTGTTTATATGCTTCGATTCAGAAACTCCTGACATCTCGAATTGTAAATCGGAAGAAGTCTTATCTGACTCACGAAGATTCTCAATAATTCCAAAGACATTCTTACGTCATTACCCTTTCAATATTATTAATTAAAATAAATATTATATTCTCGTACTATTTTTAGTACACCCCTTTTTGAAATCATTTTGATTTATAAATTCTGGAAAACGACACTTGTTTTATATCCATAAATATTTTATAGTAATGTTGGAACGGAAGTATGAGTTAGTGTAATATAATTACGCTTGATCAACGTGGTTATATTACGGTAAGTCATGCAGAAGTTCTAATGGAACGTGATGGTGGTAATGCTTGATCAACCTTATCTTCACCACGTACCATGTTACATGACTCTGTTTTCTGTGCTGATATCTGAATATACCAAGACTCTATATGTGACATCATTTGAGTCACGTGTGGTTCCTTCTCATCTTTGTCATATCACACTTGCACTCCGAGCAGTTTATTCAAAGGTATTCGTATCAAAGGACTATGATCTCGTTTTACCTAACTTTCATATTTAACTACAAGATGCTCGATCTTTCAACGTCAAGACGAACATTCTATCCTCACTTGTTTCTTAAACGCCGTTTAATCATACCAACCAAAATTTCGGGACGAAATTTTCTTTAAGGGGTAGGTAATGTAATAACCCGACTTTTTTCGTTAACATTTCGTTGAAAACTTAACAACCGGTACTTAAAATCTACAATTTTGTATGTTTTTTTAAATATACTATTATTAATATTGATTAGATTTTTTTTTTTTTTAAAAAACACTAAGGTTAGTGAAAACGAGAAAAATATATTTTAAGACAACAAAAAGTATGATTATTAATTTTAATAATTATTATGTTATATAATAATTGAGTTTTGAAAAATCAATTTTATTAATTAGGATATTCTTAAACTAAACCCGAGAAAATTAGTTTAAACATTCATGTTTTCAGTATCTAATTTAAAAATATAATAAATAAGTATTTTATGAAACACACAAACCAGGTATGACGTCAAGAGTTTAAAAGGTTTCAAACAATATAGATATATATATATATATATATATATATATATATATATATATATATATATATATATATATATATATATATATATATATATATATATATATAATTTTTTTTATAAATATAAAATTAACCAGTCATTGAATCATATTAAGATAAAATACATTGGATCTTAGCTAAAGGATAAAAATTTAATTATAACATGTGACTATACAGTAATACCCGTGTTTACCTAATTATTATACCCGTGATATATCTATTTACCTGTGACTACACATTAATACCGTGTATATTAATTATTACATCCGTGATATCTATTATTGAGATAGAAATATACCCGTGACATATCTATCTATTTATAACCCTAATTCATTTCATCAAACACACACATACGTACATATTCTTCCCCTCCTCAAGAACACCCACTACTATTCATCATCATCATCAATCTTTCATCCTCAAGAACACCTTCAATAATCACTTGATCATAAAATCGTTTACATATTCGGACTCCTCTCGAAGAGCTCTACACATCTATACCAACAATTTCTTGATTAGGGTAAGTTTTAAAAACTCTAATTTTTGGGTTTTCATGTTTTTGTTACATTTTAGGGTAGATATAGTGTCTAGTGCTCAAGTCCTTGTATGTATGCATGATAGTATTCGTTAATTTGATTGTTTGATGACTTTTTGATGAATCACGAATTTGTTTTGTGTGAGGTCAGAAACTTGAACTTGTTAAATGTATAATATTATGAGATAATCAGAATCCTCTTGAAAAACTAATAATTTTGGACTTTGGAATTTCGAATTTTCGTTACCGTATGCTCATGTTATGCTTAATTGAAGTTTTAACTCGTTTTTATGAATGATCACGTTTTTGATTAATATGCTACTGATATGAACATGATATTTTCAGTTTATGAAATAATTATAAATGAAATCCTTGTGAAAAATTAATAAGTTTGCTCTTTTGAATCGCATATTTTCGTTATGTATAGCTCAAGATATGATCAATTGAATTATCGTTGTGTTTTATGCATTAATCTGAAAACTGGTATTGATTGGTGACGAATTGGTTTATGTATATTACATGGTTGGAAAGACAAGTGAAAAACACTCGAGATAGACTCGTATATCATGTTAATTGGATTTTTAAAACTCCCGTTATGCTTAATTGATTATTAGACCCGACTTTTGTTGATCAACATTTTAAACAGATGAAAAACGCCATTTAAATTGATTTCTGGATTATGAGCTGAGGATTTTTGAAAAGTATATGATTAGTACTTCACTTTTTATGTAGATTATGCATGCTAATTGTTCCTAGATATCCGGCTATATGCGTTCGAATATGACCTCCTGAAACGAATTGAATCTGTTCAAAAATTTGCAGCGAATGACATAACTTGATTTGTAAATGGACTTAGGACTTGTGCTTCTGGTATGTGGTTATTTACATGTTGGTGCACATATGTCATTTGTATGTTAGCTTCTGAAACCGTTGTTTGCTATGCGTTATATGTGTTACAAAACAACATGTCTAAATTCTATCCAAATCAGGAAGTCCGTAGTATTTTGTAAAACTGTACGAATTGGCTATATGAATTGCTTAGATTTATTTACCAGTGATTATTTGAGATGTTTGTGGCCATCTTCAATTGTCCGTTCGTCGTTTTCATTCTTCTAGAATAAATGGCAGAATTTACAAAACTGGCGCGCGCTGAAAATTTTCTGAAAAACTGTCGGGCGCATTTGAGACTGCTGTGATTTTTCTATTAGGACTTAGAGTCTGATCTCCAGATATATTTTAGGACGTTGAGTTATGGAGATTTTGACGCGTATTTCAAGTCAAACGGACCTGTACTTATTTTTATAAAAATTCTGGAAGTTGACTACATTATTTAAGCTAAATATTATGTGCAATTGACTTTGTTTGACCAAATGGGTTTAATGGGTCAAAATGAGTAACGATCAGTGTAGAAAAGTCCCAAACGTCAATTTAAGTAAATTTAATGGTTGTGGTATTTAAAAAAAATAAGTTGTGGCATGTTTTGGTCAAAATGGGTGTTTATGACCCATTTGGGTCATACGAGCCTACTTTGACCCATATGCGAAATTTTGAGAACCAAAGGTATGTAACACATCCCGTATATTGATTTAAGTATGTTTGCAAGTTTTGGTGCTTTAAAAATGAGTTTGGGTCAAATTTGGTTTAAAGAAAGTTTTATGACTCATTCGGGTCAAACGTGCATAAATTGACCCATATGCATAATTTTGGAAAAACGAAAGTCACCAACACATCTAAAATGTCATTTTTGAGCTGTGATAAAAATTTGGTTAAGTCAGGTCAGCCGGATTCAAATTTGGATCGTCAACCGAAAATTTTAGTATTTTAACAAAATTGTCAAAATGACTCTCGGACCTACTTTGAGGACTCGCAAGTTGAAATCAGTTAAGTTTAGATAAAAAATATTATTTGGTATTGAAAGTATTTGCGACAAGCTTTAAAATGATATATTATTTGTATAATTTTGTTGAGTCTAAACAGGTATAAAACAAGCGAGAAAATGGGCAATCGTTGCTGATTTTGAACACTTAACAAATTTTATCAGCAATTTATGTTTCGGGAGACTGTTTTCGCGAGTTCATAACTTTAAAACCGTAACTCCGTTTTTGTCAAATAAACTGTCTATAGAAAGGTGGGATGACATACTTTCCAATGGTCACGACCTAAGGTATTATATCAAATTTGGTGGGACCTGGAATCAGCTGCAAAATACTAAAAAATACATATATGTAAATAATATAAATTTTTCTAAGTAAAAATGAATAACTTAAGTTTGACCTATGTTTGACTACTTGACCAACTTGTGTAATTTTATGCGGTTGCTGACTTGTGTTAACCATGTTGACTTGTGTTTGACTTGCGTTTGACTTACATTTGACTTACTTTGACTTGCGTTGACTTTTGTTGACTTTTGCTAAATTTTGCTAAATTTATGAGTCGGACTTGAGCAATAGGACTATACGAACCCTATGACCTGACCTAGCTTGTTAGATATTTATTAACCAACATATATTCTTTAGGATGAGGTCTACTGTTACTTGCATTCCGAGTATTGGTTACATCTACGTGAATTGTTTATTGGGCTACAAAGGTGAGTTTCATTTGCTCCCTTTTTAATTGCTTTTGCAATATATATTTTTGGGCTGAGAATACATGCGCTGTTTTATAAATGTTTTACGAAGTAGGCACAAGTACTAAAACTAATTCTATGTGGGTTTAAACCAGAAATATACCCTTAGCTTGGTAACATTAAACTACTTGTCTATGTACGGTAGGCGCGAATCCTAAAGATAGATCTATTGGGCCTGACAAACCCCATCCTGACTATGGGATGCTTTAGTACTTCGAGGTTATTTTAAACACACCTGATCTACTGTACTTCAGAGGGTAAAACATGAACGTTAAGGCTTGTTACCGGGTGCCTACAACTTATAGAATACTTTTATACACTTGCGAGTGTACATATATTTATAGACAGAAATCTTGTGGTCTATTAAAATAATGAAAATGATTGTTTATGATAAACTAATGAACTCACCAACCTTTTGGTTGACACTTTTAGCATGTTTATTCTCAGGTTTTTCAAAAGTGCTTCCGCTGTCTGCTTGCTATTTGCTCAAGGTGCTGCATGGAGTCTTTTATGCCATATTTTTAAAAAGACATTGCATTCAAATATTATTGTTATAATCTGTTATTAAATAAATTGATGATTTAGTCATTTTGTATAAGTTGTCATATATATATTTGGGATATGTCTATATTTTGGTAAACTTTCTATGTATAGAAAGTATTTTTAAAAAAAAAAATGAAAGCAATATTTTATCAAAACGTATCATATAGAGGTCGAAACCTCGCTGTGGGACCGTAGATAACGTACCGCGTCAATAGCGATTTTGGCGGGTCGTTATAGCAAGTCGACCAGACATTACACTTACCGTAACTGTCTGTGCTCGTTTTCAGTCCAACCCAAAGAAATCTCACTCCAAAGCTGTTGTTAGGATTTTTCAATACCTTAAAGGTACACCTAACCTTGGGATCTGGTATCCTCATGGATCCGATTTCAATCTCACTGCTTATACTGATGTGGATCATGGTGGTTGCCACGTTGATAGAAAAAGCACATCTGGATCAATTCAGATGTTGGGGAATAGGCTAGTTGGTTGGTCATCCAAAAAGCAGAACTGTGTGTCTTTATCAACAGCTGAGTCTAAGTACATTGCTGCAGCTCACTGTTGTTCACAAGTTTTGTGGATGCAAACTCAACTCTTGGACTATGGCTTTAAGATTTCTCAGACCCCGATCTATTGTGATTCACAAAGTGCTATTGCAATAACAAGCAACCCGGTTCAGCATTCTAAAACTAAACACATAGATATTCGTTATCATTTCATAAAGGACCATGTACAGAAAGGGGATGTAGAATTATACTTTGTGCCTACTAAAGTGCAATTAGCTGACATGTTCACTAAACCTTTAGATGAACTTAGGCTAAAATTCTTGATCAAAGAGATTGGCATGGTAGAGTATAGTGCTTGATATTCCTTAGATCTGTTGGGACTTATTTTTAGGATCTTGTGTTTAGGGGGAGTAGATACTTTCTAGGGGGAGCAACTAAGTTTCAGTGCTTTGGATAATTTTTCTTTAAGGGACTGCCTTTAGATTAATGATAACTTCCTAGGTACATTTGTTCATTGGTTACGCAAGGGGGAGGTAACTCATTGATATCCTATTTATAGGGGGAGTTAATTCATTTTCTTGGGAACATAATCAAAATGCTGATTTACTTTCTTGTATATCACATTTTGAGGGGGAGAAAAAGGGAGAAAATGAGAAAATTATTCAAAAATATTGTTTTTTTCAAAAAGTGAATTAAAAATTTCTTTATTTTTATCTGAAATAATTCACTATGGCTTGTATACATCTCAGTATGCAACCCGTGTTAACAATTGGTATCACTGAAGATTTGTACTTTGTATAAAATTCAAAGCTCTTTTGAGTACAAATCTTATTTTGAAAAATTCATAAAAATTGGAAAGAATAAAATCCAAAAATATTTAAATTTTACTGAATAAATGCTATTTTTAGCATTTTACCGAGTCTGACAACTAACTGCACAGATTCAGTAAGTTCAAAGTTTTCAAAAAAAAAATTGTCTCAGAATTGTTTTTCATGAAAAGATTAAAATGGATTTCAAGAGGAAAAATCAATTTGTCAAGATTTGGAGTTAAATTGTTAATGTTTTGAAAAATTGGACAGAATTCGGTATATTAGGCCCATTCTGTAAAGCCCATTCGGTATTTTACCTTCGGTATCTACAAAAGGAGAGTCAAAGTCAAACATTACTCTTACTGTTATTAATTACCTACCGGGTCTGTTGATTATACCGAATCTGCCTAATTCTACCGAGTCCGTCATTCTGTTTCTTCAAATTCTTGGTAATTGTTCATTTTTTTTTTTAACGGCAAGCGGTAATTGTTCATTTTAATCAATGTTTAAGATATATAATTGTAGATCTAAGATAATTATTTTTTTATCAACCAGAAAAGTTCAAAATAACTGGATTATGACCTTTAATTTTTGAAATCTTGTTGATTATACCGAGTCTGAGTCGAGTTCAATTAATCTTTGATTAAACTCAATTGATTTTGAAAATCAACATGAAATCTTGTCTAATCTGAGTTAAATTGACTGATCTATCATTTGACCGAGCCTGATTACATGTTTAATTGCTTATTTGATGGATTCTGTATCTACCTAATGTGTTCTTATCCTGATACCGAATTTGTTCATACAATTAACATGTTAATATGCTTATAATTGAATGGTTGATTGATCATGGTTGTGAAATTACATGATATATGATAGAATATGCATGTTTGAGTGACTTTCTGTTAATTGTTGAAGATACCGAATCTGGTTTTCCTTCTTGATACCGAGTCTGAAACTTGGTACCTTGAAAGTTTCTAATTTATATCTTCAAACACTTAACATGTTTATTCTATATTTTTCTGATATGAAAACTCAAGCTTATTTGGTTACAGAATCTAAAGTTTTCATAACTACCGAATCTGCTTGAATTGTGCTAAAATTGACTAAGTGTTATATAATTGACTTTGCATGATGATTTTGTACTAAGATGAATATCATATGAATGTCATGGTTGTCAATTATTTGTTCATATTTGAGAATAAAAGTCTTTTATATTTTTGAAAAATCATAAAAATCTTAAAATTTAAAAAATATAAAAAGGATTTCAAAGGCAAATAAGAATAGAGAGATATGCGTTTTGTTAAATATCTTGTGGTCTTCTATTTCTTATCTTTACAGCTAAATGGCAAACAATCACTTTATCAACTCTGAAACCAATATTCCCTGCAAATATTGGACTGCAATTCTAGAGAGGCATACTTTATGGCCTGCTCTGAGCTCCACAGTTAGTGTGCCAGAAACAGACTTGGATATTCTTAACAGATCAATCAGATTTGTGGAGGCCACACAACCAAATGCTACTAATCCACTGGGCGAACCAGCCAGATTTGAATTTAGGCTGAGGGGAGTACAAGGATTCAGGAGTTTCATAAAAGCTGACTTCAGGAGGATATTCAGACTTTCTCTTGTACAGAATGCTCCTGCTTTTCCTGCTACTCAGCAAATGATGACTTCTGTCTTTGATCTTGGTTATGTTTTAGCTACCAATGTTCCACCAGCTAAGTTTCAGAAGAAATATCTGCATTCAAGGTGGTATGTGATCTTTTCAATCATCAACAGATGCTTGTTGATGACAAGAAGTGGATCTGATAGCTTAACTGTGCCGATGCTCAAACTTTTCTACTCATTCACAATAGTAGAGAATCCTGATTATGCAAAACTTATATGGGATTTGGTTCAGGCACAGGTTGAAAAGCCAAGGGGTTCATACATCCCTTGCGAAAGGTTTTTCTGTATCTTTATCCATGATGCTATCAATGCTTGCAGAAATGCAAATATCTTTGTACCAGGTACACATGGATTACAGATGAAAAGGTTTGGAGAGCTGAAGATGAACACCCCTATGGTGTCTGATAATCAATTCACTGCGCCAATTCAAAATTGGCTAGTGAGGCTAGCTGAACCCCAAGACGCTAGTATGCGTTCTTATTTTCAGGCTGTAGGAATACCTCTTCCGAACCCGGTACAACAAGAACAAGTTGAACCTGCCGTGGTTCCAGCCCCAGAGGTTGTAAGGAACCTGTAGTTCAACCACCCGGGCCAGCTAATCCTCCACTTAGGGTAAACCTCAAACGATCTAGGGTAGTACAACAAGCTCAACCCGTGAGGATCAGGGAACCTAGTCCAACTAGGATTGAACCAACCTTTTCCACAACACCCGAAGTAAGCAGTGACACTTCAGCAACAGCATCTGAATCATCTCCTGAACATTCTCCTAAGAGAACTCGATACATGCCTGATGAGATGATTCGGACTCCACCAACCCAACGAGTAACTAGATCTAGGACTTCGACACCCATCGTCCACCAAACAGTTACTCCAACCAGTGGTGATACGGACCAAGACCTAGAACCAATTAGGTCACCCTCACCCATCTCCGTATCACATTCAAGAATAACAGTAAGCCCTACGCTAAATGAAGCGCAAGCTTCGGCAGGAAAGAGATCTAAACGCACGGATGGTCAAACGACCACTAAGCCCATCCAATCTAAACAGGACTTAATAATAAATCCTACAAAGCAAGGTGCTTCGGCATCTAAGGAAGTAAAGTCTTCCTCTGCAGTAAAGTCTACGTTAACTCAATCGATTGAGGAAACTCAATCATTGAAGTCCAGAATGGCCGAAGGGGAGCCGAAAAATCTTGAAAAGGCACCCTGCGTATCGGCTGGAAATCCTCCTGTACCTCAACGTACAACAGGGTCTCGAGGTCCGGTTTATCCTGATGAGGAAGATCTGCCGCGTCCCATGGAAACGAGTCAACATGACAATCCTTCGGGATATTTATCAGACTTCCAGCAGACTGTTCCCTTGGTTCATGAAAATGATCCATTGGTTCAAACCACTTCTCTTCCGAATTCTGAATCTCAGGGTCTGGAGGAAGAGTCTTTAACTGAAAGAGATGTGCCACCTCATGGTTCAATGATTTCAGGAGTCGGGGATAGCAATATCTCTGCGAGAACTAAACAGACGGGTAGTTCTACTACTTTGTCAGAGTCCCATGAGACCAAAGTCATGGAGGCGGATGCTTCGAAAGAAACTTCGCCGGTGACAACTCCGGTTGTTACCCAACCTCCATCAAAAGGGGATAACACGAATCTGACTAGTAGTACGTACAACCCTACATATAAGAATAACACCGCACAATCATCCTTACCTGCCCTCACGGCAACTCAAACACTTCCACCGACATCACCTTCAACAGTTGCTGCTTCTGGTGTTCCTGTTGTTACTTTTCCACCATCACCTTCTCGTTTACCACATTTCTATGATGCTTTGGAGCAAGAATATTTCAGCTGTATGTTTTCTAGAGTCAATCTAGATGTTCTTCGATGCACTTCGCTTCAAGCATTGTTTCGTGCTCGTGTTCGATATCCACTTAATTCGTGCTCTTCTTCGTTGAGTCCTCACCGTGATGATGAACATGACGATTCTAATCCTCAGAATAGTCATGAGGGGGAGATAGGAGTAGATGGAGAATATCTAACGGTAAACATTTCAACTAAGGGTGGTGGTGTAAGGTCTTCATCAGCTTCACAAACTCAACAAGTTCAGATGGAATCAGAAATGGTTTCTACACATGATGAAATTGATGATAAGGAGCCTGAACAAGTTATAATTCCAGTTGTTCATAATGAGGCTGACAGTGGACTGATAGATGAATATTTGAACTTGAGTGATTTCTATCTTGAAGAAACAGATGACGATGGATTTGTCATTCTAAGCAAGTTATCATCAGTATCTTCAATTCCGGAAGATGTAGAGATTGTAGATGAAGAGAATCCTGAACCTGTAATAGAAAGTGAAGATGAAATGGATTCTTCTGATGACGATGAAGACAATCTTTATGTTAATCCAAATGAAGATGAGATATTTGATCATATTGAAGATGATGATGATCCAAATAATGATGCAACAAATCCTACTGGTCATTCATCAAATTCTACACCCTCATTGAGTTCAAATCCAACAAATGCTAATGAAAGTTCAACTTCTGGTACACCTACATCAAGAGAAACAGTGAATTCCAGATTCAAATACAATCATGGAATATTCTTTAAGAATCGGGAGCAAAGATTATTGTTGGGAGTAGAACATGATTTTATAACGTTACGAAATACATTCATCGAGGAAAATGCTTACAAGATCTTCCGTATCAATGAATTACCAAGGAGTAAAAGGTTTACTTATATAGGTTCACGATTACTTCCAGCAAGTGAAAGGAATTGGTATGAATTTATGTGGAGGAAACATATCAACAAAGATGAAGATGATTTGTGGCTTCAAAGAAAATATCATATTTCAGAAGTGTTGAATATTACTAGAGTTGGAGTAGAGATAAGTGAAAAGAAAGACGTCATCAGTCAGTTCCACGTTATTAGAAAAGATGAGAAAGAGTACAAGTTCACAGAAGCAGACTTTCATAATCTTGACATGCTTGACATCATTCACATCTACAACTACCTCAGTATCATCACCATTCGACCTTTTGCTAAGGCTCAAGCTTTGGAAGCTGTAAAAAGATACATGATGGAGACAATTGAACTGATGAGACGTGAAGATTTTCAAATAGGTCTCGAAGCAAAAAGAAAAAAGATTCGAATTACGTGTCCGAATCAATTTACAGAGGGACTGAAGGATATGAGGATGTTTCAAATGCAATTCGAACCCGAAGGGTTTGTTTTTGTAAATTCTCAAAAAGAAAAGGTGTTCATTCGTACTGAAGAGCTGAACAAATATTCAGATGGAACACTTAAGGCTGCACTGAAGTATCTTAAGATTCATCAAAGCAAGTTCTATGACATTGACATGGTAATGGGTCTTGGAGAATTCATAAAGCATATAAGAGATCGTCTGAAACTCCGAATTCGTACAAGACAGTTTGAGATACTTCGTGGACAGAGAAAGAGAAGATATTTCAAAGAAATGGATGAATATCCATTATATGAGGGAGATCCAAGAAAAGCGTGGGGTGTCTGGAAACCTTCTAAGCAAGTTTCAGAAAATCAAGTAGAAGTTTCGAAACCAGATGGCACACGATGGAAACTAACGTTTGGACCTCTCAAGATTACAAAATAGGATTATGTTGTAAAGTTCACATTTAACACTAAGGGGGAGATTGTTAGGACCCCGAAGTTGTATAGTGTTAATGTGAAAATAAGCTTAAATGAAGGTTCCTTAGAAGAGGGCTATATAAGGAACCTAAGTAGTCCTAATTAGATAGCCATAGCATTGTAACTGAGTTCTAGAAGCTGTGGAATGTAATTGTACCGATTCTCTCTAATACCGAGTCTCATTCCTATCTACCGAATCTCTCTTTTTCTTATCATTTCTCTCAATCTCAACATGATCTGACCTATCAGATTCAATATACTGAGAGTGCTCAAATTCTGTAATCTTCAATCTCTGGATCGATCTAGTGATGTAATATCACTCCCTGGAAGCTCTGATACCAAATGATAGGTCAGATCATGTTGAGATTAGAAGAAAAGACAAGTTAGAATGAGATTCGATAAGTGTAAAGGAGACTCAGTATGAGAGATAATCAATAAGATTTACATTTCACAGCTTCTAGAACTCAGTTACAATGCAATGGCTATCTAATTAGGACTACTTAGGTTCCTTATATAGCCCTCTTCTAAGAAACCATCATTTAAGCTTATTTCACATTAACACTATACAACTTTGGGGTCCTAACAGAGTAAATTATATCATTAATCTCGGTGATTTACTTAAAATTATACCGATATTTTTTTTTCAAAATTATACCAATAGTTCCTATGATTTGATAAATGCACGGTGTTGATCATATATTTAACATCAGTTTAACTATTCCGTTAAATAAGTACATGTGCTAAGCTGTCACACCCCCAAATAGGGCCGGGGGTAAATGTGACTTTTCAATATCATAACACAAGTATATAAGCGAGAACGACTCTATATGAGACGTTTTATAAAAACATTATGTAACAACCCTCCAAAATCGCCATTGACGCGGTATGTTATCTCTGGTCCCATTGCGAGGTATTGACATCTATATGATGCACAGTGTTGATTTTGAATGCAGAGTCTTTTAAATTATCCATGAATCACTCGTTGTAATGTTGCTTTCAATTAGCAAATACACAGCGGAAGCATAATATATAAGTACCTGAGAATAAACATGCTAAAAAGTGTCAACCAAAAGGTTGGTGAGTTCATAGGTTTATCATAATAATGATTTCAGTAATAGTAATAGACCACAAGATTTCAGTTTCAATAAATAAATAAATACACCGCAGGGTATAAAAGTATTCCATATTGTGAGCACCTGGTAACTAGTCTTAACAAAGTTTTTACCCCATGAGTTATAATAATAGGTACACCGAATCAAGTACATGTTTGTTAACCTCGAAGTACTAAACACCCGTTATTCTAAGCCAATATAAATCCTTGACTAGTACAACATACTGGGTGGGGGTGTTAAACCCGATAGATCTATCTTTAGGATTCGTTCCATCGGTACAAAGACCAATGTTTAAAGTTACCAAGCTAGGGAATTTTTGATTCAAACCCACGTTGAACGAAGTTTTGTACTTGTGTCTATTTTGTCAAATAGTTATAAGAATAGTGCATGTATTCTCAGCCCAAAAATATAGATAAAAAGGGAGCAAATGAACTCACGATACTGTATTTCGTAGTAATTACGCATATGATGGCACTGAACAAGTGCAGCGTTGATCCCGGATTCACGAACCTATATCAAGTATATATATATTAACACATATACTCGTAATCGAACAAGTTTATATATTCTTATTAATTGTTAATACATGTTTCATTAATAACTTAATTATCTGTATTTATTTTGTATATTTCAAATAAATAATTAGTATTTATATATCAAATTTTTATTAGAGTATTTTAATTCAAAAAAAAAATATATATATATATATATATATATATATAGTATTAAAATTTATATATATATATTATTCAAATATATTTATATATATTATATGTAACTTTAATGAAGATAACATTTTGTTTTAAAAATAATAGTTTTAATCATAATGGTACTACTAATATAACCTAAATGATAATACTAGTGATAATACTAGTAATGATAATAATATTAATTATATTAGTGATAATAATAATTATGTTTTTAATATTAGTAATACTAATAATAATAATCGCAATAATTACTAATAATAATAATAATAATAATAATAATAATAATAATAATAATAATAATAATAATAATAATAATAATAATAATAATAATAATAGAAATAAAAATAAGAGTGTATACCCTTTAAAAGCATCTCCTAAAAAAATTACCCCAGACCGGGCTCGAACCCGAGACCTCTTGCTCACCGCATCAACACTTAAACCATCTGATCTATCTTGTTTTTCTGTTTTAACTCGACCCTTAAAATCTTTTAACCTAATATCCCTTTCTCTTCTTCTTCTTCTAAAACTGGATCGAACAGAGGTGGTATCAATCATAACCACAAAGTAATAATAATGATAATAATAATAATAATATTAATGAAAATATTAATAAGTTGTTTTATAATGACAATAACAATAATTATAGAATTTTTAATAATTCTAGTAATAATAATATTGATATTAATAATAATGATATTTCATTATATTTATATTAATGTTAAGTAATAATAATAATAATAATAATAATAATAATAATAATAATAATAATAATAATAATAATAATAATAATAATAATAATAATAATAATAATAATAATAATAATAATATTAGTAATGGTAATAACTTGTATTATTTTTATTGTTATGATAACTATAATAATAATAATAATAACAAAAATTATAATTTTAATCATTTTATATATTGTTGACTAAAAATTACTATTCGGTCAATGTTCGTAATATCGTATATAAATATATATAATAACCCTAGGGATATTTTAGTAAAATCCGAAGTCGTAAAGTGAGGGTTGTCACAGTATCCCCCTGTTAATGGAAATTTCGTCCCGAAATTTAGTTGTTGCCATCAATCGGCGTTGTTTGTAAACAGGTGAGGATATTTTCGTTTTATTTGGTCTTCATGTTCCCAGGTATGCTCGGGGCCTTTCGTGAATTCCAACGGATAGAATATTGTTTTGTTACAAGCGTTTAAATCTTACGATCCATAAATTCTACAAGTTCTTCTACGAAGTGCGTTTTATTATTAATGCGGAGATCATTCAAAATGATGATGTTATACAAGTATTTTCAGTAAACTGGATACATGAAATGTGTTATGAATAATATTGAGCTCATTTAAACCTTGAGCGTTTATGCCGCAATATTAGGGCAGACAAAACATAGAGGAGTTCGTGAAAATCGCAGTCATTAAATTTGATAGAGATCGTCATTGATAACAACAAGAATATTTTAATGATGAATATGAGTTGAAAAATAGAGTTTTATCACTATTGAGTAATAAAACAATTCGATTACGTGAACAGTCTGAGTGAAGTTATCGCAAAAGAGTGAAATGAGGAAATTAAATGTTCGCCTTAACTTTTGACATAGTCACAATTTTTATTCGAAATTCAAGGAATTTAAAGAAAATCTTCGTAATCTTTATAAGATTTGATTCTCCGGAAATTAAGGAAATTCGGATTTTCTTTGATTAAGTGCGGTGAATTGCCTCGATTGTTGTGTCTAAAATTTTGCTATAAATTAGATTCTTCCATTTCATTATCTTCACCACTTCTATACTTTCTTCCTCAATTCATACTTCTAAAAGATTTGTTAATATGTTCAATCCCGTATTGATCTTTGTTATTATATTGACCATATATACAGTCATTCTTCTTTTTTATTTACCACCAGAGGAATCTGTTTACTTCTATGATTACCTTGGGATTATAGTATTTTTAATTCTCCCGTGTCTTTACGTTGCAATATGTATTGATATACACGGTTTGTAATTTCTGTGTTGTTATCGGGCTTTATATTTTCCCTTATTTTTTGGAGCTTCATGCTTTTGTAAAGCAAGTAATGGTCAAGAATTCGTAGGTATGAAGTTTTAAATGAACCTAATGTTCTTAGAAAGAATTTGTAATAGCACGATCTTGATTTGTTAAATTACCAGAAGTCACAGAAAAATAGAACTATTAAAAAAATATGTTCTTGATATGTTTAGAGATTAAGTAGAATGTAAGAGTCGTGTACATGGCACATGATGATTGTAAGGTCTGTGAGTCATCATGTTCCATTAAAAATTTAGCATGAATTACGGTAATATAATAACGTTGGCCCAACGTCATTATATTATACTAACTCATGCTTCAATTCCCAACACTTCTCCAGAAATCATTAATAATTTAAACTCGAATTTTACAGAATATAGAAACTTAAACAGTTTCCTTTATGATGTAATAAAGATATCGCAAAGAGATAATTAATTGCGGAAAAGAATTGTTATAAAGATATCTTCAGAATTATTGAAGATATTTATAACGAAAGATACGATGATATCTTAGAATTTCCAAAATATTTAAAGTCGAAGGATAATGAGGAAAATTTTCTGTAAGGATTTAGAATGCGTAAAAAGATCTTCTGTGATTTCCATCAGAAATCGAATCATCTTTGGGTATAGGTTTAGTCCTTGTGGTTTGTCCTGTAGAGACCCGTCCTAATTCATCTGGATGAAGTCATCAACATTTGGTCCCATTGCGAGGTACTATCCTAAATATGCCATGAACGACTCCATGTAATATCTTTAATGTAACGACCCGACTTTTTCGACTTGCTTTTATGCCTTGTATTTTAAGGAAACTGCGTATTTGTGCGTACTGTGCTACTTTATACTCTGGAATCTTTAATTACATGGTTTACTTTCATTTATATGTTAAAATGTGCCTTAGAGTACGTAGGATACTTAACTTGTTCACCATATGCTTTTATGACCGTTAGTGTCACTTGACGTTTCGAATAAACCGCGAACTGCGCACACGTTTAACTTTTGTCGTAACCAGAATATTATGACTACGAAATATTAATTATTATTTTATGATAATAATTACTTGGGTTTTTGAATGCTTAATTATGCGTAGTAATTTAATTATGCTTACTAGTTAGTCTTGTTGGACTTTCTACCTTGTTGGACTTAAGCCCACCCTACTCTAGCTAGTAGCCCATTTATTTAGCCCACTCATTAATTACTAGTGACCCAATAATAAGTAAGACAAATGCCCATTTATTAGAGGGAACATGCTAGTATTTATGTCAAGTATTATCCTTAATGTTACATGGGATCCCAACATAAGCACCAACTTTAGACAACCATTAACCAACAAGCAACTTTTTATCCCCCCTCAAATTTTCGGCCACTACCACCATCCCCTCCCTCATTTACCTATAAATACTAGCCTTATGCATCTCATTTTACACTTGCTCTCATTTGTATTTCACACACACTTATTCTCCTATCTTCTCTTTAGTCTTTCTCACTCTAAAACTTGTAAGTTTTTGATCTTTTCTTCTTCTTTTCTTCATCATTTTCGAACCATCATCATCATTCTTTAGAAGATCAAGCTTTTTAGCTTTTGATCTTGATTACATCTTGTAGATTCAAACATGGATTTGAATCTTTCAAGAACATGGAAGATTCAAGCTTTTTAGCTTTAAATCTTCACCCACTTTGTAGATCTATATTTTCTTACTTTAATCTTGCTATTTTATTATAAAGATTCAAACTTGTGTTTGTAATCTTCATGTAACTTAAAGATCCAAGCTTTATGCTTCAAGATCTTCAAGAACAATCAAGGTGCAAGCTTTCTAGCTTGGATCTTCATATCTTTTATTGGATCTAAGTTTTCTAACTTATGATCTCATTAATTTGTTATAAAGATCAAAACTTGTGTTTATGGTCTTCATGTAACTTAAAGATCCAAGCTTTATGCTTCAAGATCTTCAAGAACACTAAAGGTTCAAGCTTTCTAGCTTTGTGACCTTATAACTTGAGTGAAAGGGATCCAAGCTCTCTAGCTTAGGGTTCCATCACTTCATTTGACTTAGATCATGTTCATACTTGTTTGATTGATGTAAAGTTTGTAACTTTGTTTGTAAATAAGACTTGTATTTGTGTTAAGACTAAGGATATGATGTAACCTTGGTTCATCATCCATCTAAGACTCTTAAATGAGTTGTGTTATTACTTGGTCTTAACATATTGTGTATTTATGGTAGAATCTTGGTCAAAAGTGATGCTAAACCATCAACGAGTTGTACACTTGAAGCTACAAGCATCAAGGATGAGAACCGTGAAGAGCATCAAGCACCAAGAACCCCACCGGAGCACTTGTTCACTATTTTTTGGGATCTGATCAGTGACCTGGGCTACTGGAAAGTTTATTTTCAGTTATTTCGGTTTGAGTAGATGATTTTTCATTTAAACCTTGTCTTAATCCGAGTTACGGTTTAGGATTTATGGCCTTCCAAAAGTCATTACACCCTATTAACGTTGTGCTGAAATTTCTGACCTACTCGCACTTAAACCATCAACACAGTCAAACGAAGACGAGTTTGGTTCTGGAAATTGGTCAGCAACTAGGGGACTCATATACGGAGCCATAGCCACTGATTATGCGTCTTTTTGATTTACGTAGAGGTCGTAACAGCTGACCGAAGTCTGCCTATTGTTTCGATCTCTATTCTTGTCAAACTTACTTAGCTTTTATGATGATGAATGATGATGATGAATGATGATGATGATGACACTTAAACTTATTTTATTCACTATTAGAACTTATAAAGATTACCTACTGACCTAGTAACCTTTGATTTAGGTTGACGACCTTTCGGACCGACTTACTACTTGCACACTTTCATTACCGACTTTACCGCTTTTATCACTGTGAGTTATAGCTTCCCTTTTTACTTATACTATTTTTGGGACTGAGAATACATGCGCTTTTTATGTTTTACTTACTTGAAACGAGTACTTAAACTTTACATATGTGTGGGTTATACAACGGCATAAAGATTCCCCTTAGCACGGTAACGTTTAACTATTGGTTTTTGAACCGGTAGACGCGAATATTAGATATGAATCCATAGGGTTTGACATCCCCACTCGGGCTAGTCGCGCTAGCATTTAACGGGTGTTTAATACTTCGAGGACATACGCACTCGCCATGTGTACTTTTAGGGGGTGATATTTATATTTACGTTAAGTCTAGTTACCATGTGCCCACGGTTATACATATACTTTTCATACTGTTTTGAAACATTGAAATCTCGTGGTCAATCTTATATTACTGTTACAATTTAAACTATAGTTCACCAACATTATTGTTGACATTTTTAAGCATGTTTTCTCAGGTGCTTAGAGGTTTGTTGCTTCCGCTGTTAGACTTGTTGTCATGCTGTTTAGACTTGCTGTTAAGGACCTGCTGTGTTAGATAACCGCTGCATAACTTAGAGATGTCTCAATCATGAAACTTTTAATTTGCATTCGCAACTTATGTTATTTGAATAATGGCTTTGTAATGACCTCTGTGTCACGTTATCTTTTGTAAACACTATGTCTTTTATGAATGCAAAACTGGTTCTCAAACAACATGTAGTACTTGATCGTGTAAAGATCCTGTTGTTGATGAATTGTACACGATGGTTTTGTACAGGGCGTCACATTTGGTATCAGAGCATCGGTTGTAGGAAATTAGGTTGCATTAGTGAGTCTAGACCGACCAAGTAGGATTCACTAATAGGACTAATCTACAACTTGCTAGTTTACTTGTTTCTGCGAAACTTACTGCATGCTACTGATTACTTTTACTGCTATGTGATATTACAGCATGCTATTGCTTATCTTTACTGCCATGCGAACTTGTTGTATGCTTATTTCAGCTATTGCATGATTACTATCTGCTTTCACGTGTTATTTCTGTTTAGCGTTGTTATTATTGCCATGTTGTATACTGTTTTAGACAACCTAGGCTGCTGTAGTGCCTAATACGTGCTTGCTTTATGACTTGCTGACACGAAAAAAGTTATTTTTCCATGTTCAGATGTCGGATATCCCGCCCATTGTCATTTTGGAGAGCGACTCAGACACACCCTCCACCTCGCCTGCCATTGTTACCGATTCGCAGATCCCGTCGTCGACACACTCCAGTGACTCTTGCGCTTCGTCCTCTGGAGTCAGTGGCCATGCACCCGACCCAGTGATCATCTCAGACGGACATAAGGATCCACCGGAGATTCCAGCTCCACTCATCCCAGTACCTCCGGAGCCACAGCCCCATCCCCATCCCGGTGGTGCTGTGATTCCCGGGGAATACGGGGACGTTCCGTTCCGTAATGAGCATAACCATTGGTGCTGACGCCTTCCTGATGGACGTGTCATACCGATCCCACCTTTCAGATACCGGATTATGACTACAGGCCGCCGAGCGCCGCCACCTCCAACTGTTTACGACGACTCATCATCCGACAACTCATCCTCCGATGATTCTAGTGACGATGATTCCGACGAGGACCCTGAAGAGACGCCCGTGCAGCCACCCTCTACCCCACCGAAAAAGCGGTATCATTTTGATGGTACCATTATTCCAAGGGTTAACGAAGGTCGACCATTCGTTAACGCACATGGACTGAGGACTAGGGTCACCGCCCGTAAGCGGGTTGTGCCTTACCCTGCGGATCCATTTGTGCGTAAGCCTTAGCGCTATGCAGCATCTACTTCTGGCGCTGGACCATCTGCACCACCTGCACCACCTGTACCGACTGCACTGCCTGCCCCACCATCTCCCTCCTTCGAGGAACTGACGAGGGAAGTGGAGATCCTCCGTGCTCGGGTAACTGAGCTCGAGGACCAGATGTCTCACGTAATGGACATCCTTTACCCACCGTCACCATAGGGCATTGTAGTAGATTTCATTATGTAATCTCGTTTGTTGTTTCATGTTTTACTCATGTATTGTACGAACTTATGCAGATGTATGCAACTTATTATTAATGAATGGAACTTAGTGTTGTTTACTTTTTGCACGGTGTTCTACTTACGTTACTGTATGATGTTTCTGTGGTATCTGTATCTGGTTGCATTACGTAGTTAACATGTGTTGCGTTGTTTCCATGTTGGTTGCCTTATACTATATTATTATTTATTAAATGCTGGATTTTGACTTAAGTCAAAATTTCTGTTTAGAAGAGCAATGGCAAATGGACGAGCAGTGCCCACAGCAGCACAAATCGAGGAAATGATTGCGGAGAGAGTAGCCGCAGCTATTTCGGAAATCAACCCACAAGCTCCACCAGTTAACCAGCCCATTCGTAACGGGTGCACATACAAAGAGTTTCAAAGCTGCAAGCCCCACAACTTTAGCGGTACTGAGGGGCCAGTTCGTCTGACTAGGTGGTTTGAGAAATTAGAAGCTGTGTTCCATGTAAGCAACTGCTCAGAGGAGAACAAAACCAAGTATGCTTCGTGTACGCTATCAGATGGTGCCCTAACCTGGTGGAACACACTGGCTCAAGCTAAGGGTATTGACTAGGCTTATGCCACTCCGTGGGGAGAATTTAAGGAAGCCCTGATCGAAGAGTACTGCCCCAGAGCAGAGATACAGAAAATGGAGGCTGAATTCTGGGAGTTGAAGGTTGTGGGAAACGATCTTGATGGTTACAACCGTAGGTATCTGGAATTAGCGCTGATGTGTCCCACGATGATTACCCCGGAATTTAAGAGAATGGAGCGATACTTGTGGGGACTTCCCAAGTCCATTCAAGGAAATGTCACCTCTTCTAATCCGCCCAACGTCCCGGCAGCTATGCGCATGGCGCAAACCCTTATGAACCAAATTATCAGCAAGAAATCGGAAAAGGCAAAATCTGAATCGGGAGCCAGTAGTGATAAGCGTAAGTGGGACAACAACAAATGGAGAGTCTATGATCAAACCCCCGCTAAGAGGCATAATGACGAAAGGAACCCCAACCCGAACACTAGCTCGAATCCCAACTACAAGGGTACTCTACCGCAGTGCAAGAGGTGCTACAAGCACCATACCGGGTACTGTAATGTGGTCTGTGAAAAGTTCAAAAGGACCGAGCATATTGGAAAGGACTGCAAGATTCCCATCCCAGCTATGAGGACCAACCCCAATGGACCAAGAAAGTGTTATGAGTGTGGACAACAGGGCCACTTCAGGAATGAGTGTCCCAACAAGCGAAAGGACGGCAGACCCCCGCGTGGAAGAGCTTTCAATGTAAACACAAGGGATGCCCGTGAGAATCCCGACTTGGTTACAGGTATATTCACTATCAACAATCTATTAGCTTTTGTCCTATTTGATACTGGTACCGATAGGAGCTATGTTTGTAGACACTTTTGCTCTAAGCTAGATTGGTTGTTAGTGCCTTTAGAGGAGAGTATGCTAGTTGAGGTAGCCAATGGGAAACTTGAGAAAGTCGACCAAATTGGCCGAAGAGCTATTATCAACATAGCTGGTGTGGATTTCGCAATTGACTTGATACCCATCAAATTGGGAAGCTTTGACGTGATTGTCGGCATGGACTGGTTGACCAAAGTGAGGGCCGATATCATCTGTGGAGATAAAGCTCTTCGTATACCATAAGGAGATGGTGGGCCACTGGTTATATACGGAGAGAGATGTAGTTCAAAGCTGAACCTCATTAGTCATATGAAAGCGCAGAAGATCATGAAGAAAGGACGTCTTGTTGTTTTAGCACACGTGAAGGCTTTAGAAACAGAAGAGAAGAGCGTGAATGATGTGCGAATCGTGAATGAATTCCCCAACGTCTTTCCGGAAGAACTGCCTGGATTACCGCCACCGAGAGCCGTGGAGTTCCAGATCGATCTAGTGCCGGGAGCTGCACCCGTAGCTGGTGCACCTTATCGACTAGCACCTTCCGAACTGCAAGAGTTGCAGAGTCAACTGCAGGAATTGCTCGACCGAGGGTTTATCCAACCGAGCTCGTCGCCTTGGGGCGCACCTGTTTTATTTGTGAAGAAGGAGGATGGATCTTTCTGCATGTGTATCGATTATCGTGAGCTGAACAAGTTGACAATTAAGAATCGTTATCCCCTTCCCAGAATTGACGATCTTTTTGATCAGCTGCAAGGATCAAGCGTTTACTCTAAGATCGATTTGCGATCCGGTTATCACCAGTTGAGGGTGAAGGAGAGTGATGTGATGAAGAGTGCGTTCAGAACCCGCTATGGTCACTATGAGTTTCTAGTGATGCCGTTCGGTTTAACCAGTGCACCCGCTGTATTCATGGACCTCATGAATCGTGTATGCAAGCCATACCTGGATAAGTTCGTTATCGTCTTCATAGATGATATCCTCATCTACTCCAAGAGTGAAGAAGAACATGAGCAACATCTCTGACTAGTGCTTGAACTCTTGAGACAAGAGCAACTTTATGCCAAATTCTCCAAGTGTGAATTTTGGTTGAAGGAAGTCTAATTTCTGGGTCATATTGTGAGTGATCAAGGTATCAAAGTTGATCCCGCAAAGATCGAGGCTATCAGCAAGTGGGAGACACCCACTACTCCAACTCACATCCGCCAATTTCTAGGTCTTGCCGGTTACTACCGAAGGTTTATTGAAGGTTTTTCGTTGATTGCGCGTCCTTTGACCGCACTGACTCACAAAGGGAAGAAGTTCATTTGGGAGAACGAACAAGAATTAGCATTTCAAACCCTGAAGCAGAAGTTAACCACCGCACCTATCTTATCACTTCCTAAAGGCAGTGATGACTTCGTTGTGTACTGCAATGCTTCGAAGAATGGTTTTGGTTGCATATTGATGCAAAGAACGAAGGTCATTGCTTATGTTTCTCGTCAACTGAAGATACACGAGCAAAACTACACAACCCATGATCTCGAACTTGGAGCCGTTGTCTTCGCTTTGAAGTTGTGGAGACACTATCTTTACGGGACAAAGAGTACCATATTCACCGATCACAAAAGCCTCTAGCACATCTTTGATCAGAAGCAGCTGAATATGAGACAACGTCGATGGATCGAGACACTGAACGACTATGATTGTGAACTCCGTTACCATCCTGGCAAAGCCAATGTTGTAGCCGACGCTCTGAGTCGAAAGGAGAGAATGGTACCTCTTCGCGTCCTTGCCTTGAACATCACCATTCATTCAAACCTCAACAGCCAGATCTGAGTAGCCCAAGAAGAGGCTCTCAAAGAGGAGAACATATCCCGTGAATACTTGAACATTCTCATCTCTAAATTCGAGGTTAAGGAGTCTGGACTCCGATGTTATGCCGGAAGAATTTGGGTACCTCGTTATGGAGATTTACAAAGCCTTATACTTGATGAGGCCCACAAGTCAAGATATTCGATTCATCCAGGAGCCGGCAAAATGTACCACGATCTTAAGGAACAGTATTGGTGGCCAAATCTTAAGAAGGATGTTGCAACTTATGTTGGGAGGTGTTTGACTTGTTCGAAGGTTAAGGCTTAACATCAGAGGCCATCTGGATTACTTCAACAACCGAAAATCCCGCAATGGAAATGGGAAGCAATTACGATGGACTTCATCACGAAGCTACCAAAGACGGTGGGCGGATACGATACAATCTGGGTTATCATTGACCGTCTTACCAAATCTGCTCATTTCCTAACGATGAAGGAAACAGATACAATGGAGAGACTTGCTCAACTGTACATCAAAAAAGTTGTGTCTCGTCATGGTGTACCTCTATCAATTATCCCAGATCGCGATCCCCGTTTTGCTTCCAGATTCTGGCGTTCTTTGCAAGAAGCCTTGGGAACTCGACTCGACATGAGCACTGCATATCACCCGCAGACCGACGGTTAGAGCGAACGAACGATTTAGAATTTAGAGGACATGTTGCGTGCCTGTGTTATTGACTTCAGAAAGTCTTGGGAAAGGCATTTATCGTTAGCAGAATTCTCTTACAACAACAGTTATCACTCGAGTATTAATGCCGCACCTTTTGAAGCGTTGTATGGCTGCAAGTGCCGTTCTCCTATTTGTTGGGCCGAGTTAGGCGAAGTGCAAATCACCGGACCCGAGATAGTCCATGAAAAGACGGAGAAGATTGCCCAGATTCAAGCGAGGCTTAAGACTGTGATGACCCGGGAATTTTCGACTAAATTTATGTAGTGACCCGGAAATTTTCGATCAAATTTAAACTTAATCTTTATATGTTTCCGACACGATAAGCAAAATCTGTAATGTTGAATCTCGAAAGTTTTGAAATCTATATTCATGTAATCAGTTACCCTTTGACTATGCTCAACGATTCACGAACATTTATGTGTATATTGATATGTATATATAATATATACTTATTTGTTGAAAACATTAACAAGTATTAGATAGATAATACTTTACATGAACGTATTTTATTTTGATATAAATTATTATAGTTATCAACGAGATTAAAAGATAATATCAAATGATTGATTCATCAGATACATTGTATGATTATAAGTCTCTGTTGAAAGGTCCACTATGACTTAAGAAATCTGTTCTTTTTAACGATATTCTGAAATTAGTAAAGTGATTACGAGTAAGAACAAATGTGTCAATTAATGAAAGTTAGACAAAAGTTAGTGGAGAATTGAATTTCATAATAATTGATTGATCTATTTTCAAATGTGCGGAAAAGCTTTTCGACTCAATAGAATTTGATTATGAAAATGTTTGGTTTAAATAACATAATTTGAATATATAAATAGGATATCAGTTATTAGAATTAAATATATAAATAACTCGCAACGTGAATTTAAAACATGTTTATGAATATTGAAAATATAAATGATTTTAAAATAAACGGTGATCCGGAAATGAGTTCTATAAATTTTAGACTTACTAAAAATGTATTTAGGATCTAGTCATTAAATTTTAACACTTTTTATAGTTTACCCAAAATTGAGAGGGACAGTTGATGTAATTTTTATTTAATAAATTAACGATCGAATTTTATACCATAATGACTGAAATAAATAAAGGAATTTAACTTAAAATTTTGGAATTTTTCTGAAAGACTTTTATTCGTCACTAATTATCAATGGGATACGAAATAGTAGTCCGTGAAAACTGTCGGTAATTAGAATCCAATTAATAGGCTGCTAACTATTTAAATGTTGATTTATATTTCATATTACTGTATAACTTTTCGTTGCATCTTTAACTTATATAGATATGCATATGTAGTATATGCTTTAAACTATACCCACTACTACTTCTACTTTCTGGCTTTTGTCTTGTTGGAATATGTCATCACTACCACATTTCTCCTTAAATTATTCCCTCACAATTACAACAATTACGGAGCAAGATATATACATGTAACCATGCATCTTTAAACCCACCATATCCATATCTCTTTTCTCTTTTATTTCTTGAACTATCACTTTATATATATTTAATATATAAAATATACATGTCTCATATAGATATATAGTATGCAGAGATATTAAGTACCATACACACCACTTCCACCTCTACTTGTTCTCTGTTTCTATTTTTATTTGATCAACTTTCTAACCTCACTTCCATCCGCCACCATCTACCCTCACAATCATTTTATGTATCTCTGAAATCTTCATGATCACCACCCGGCCACACTTCACCATCATCTTCGACCCCCTTTTGTAGCCAAGAACCAACAACTCCAACCACCATCATCTTATTTAGTTTAAAATCTTTGGCAAACATAAAACCACCACCATAACTCTTTCATTCTTCTTTCTCTTTTCTCTTAGGTCGTGAAAACATACAACTGATCACCATTGGCACATCTTGTTTGTTGCTTCCCATCGAGAGTCATCCCCACCGTGGAGATAATCGCCACCTACAACCATAAACCCATCACCATCGTTGCATATAACCACCATCGAGCCACTTCACCACATTTAATTATCATAAACCACCACCGTGAACTCCCATCACCAACACCACTACACCCACCACTATCCTTCACCTTCATCTTTAACCATCGACCACCACTAAACACCACCATCAAACACTGCAATCCTGCTGCTACTTACGTTTTTCCTGCTTCAAATCGAGCACACACTAACACCCACTTCCTGTGACGACTGTTTTAGTTTCAAACAGTAAATCAATAAATACTATTACCATTTGTTCACGAAAAGCCGTTGTTTGTTACCTGTTTCGAACGAATACCTCAAACCCAGAAACTAGAAACCCTCGTTGTTATTAGAAAACCTGCAAACGTTAATTGAACCTTCTATTTCTATTCGATCACCAACACAACCAATTGTTTCTTGTTAATGTTTGATCGTGTACAAACTGCAGCCGCTACAGTATTTTTTTTTTGTCTACGTGAACCTGCAACAGGAAGGTGGTTACACGAGAAAGAAGATGGCGAGTTAATGATAGTGGGATCGAAGATGAAATAGTGATATCGAAGTATGTTTTTAATGACTAGCAATGGGGATGATGATGATGTTCGGTTATGTAGTATAACGATAACGATGATCGAAGAAGATGATGATGAACCTATTCGGTTTCCTTCCCTATTCGTAAATCCAGAAAAACCAAAACCTTTTTTTTTTCAATCGAGACTTGGGCTGTGTTTGGCCATTGTAACTGGGTTTTATTTTAAGAGGTTAATGGACTATTGTGTGTATTGGGCCAAGATCTCTTATTTTCCATTGGGCCAAGATGATAGATGGAAATGTTAAGATGGAAACCAAAAACAAGTTAAAACGATTTAAGTTCCTAAATAGATCAGAAAAATAACAGGCGGTGTAATGGTTGGATGTGTTGGTGATTACCGAGAGGTCGTGGGTTCGAGTCCCGGCGGAGGGGCATATTCTTTTTAAGCATATCTTCAAAGGTTGTACCTATTATTATTATTATTATTATTATTATTATTATTATTATTATTATTATTATTATTATTATTATTATTATTATTATTATTATTATTATTGTTATTATTATTCATTGTTATTATTATGATAGTTATAATTACTTTTAATATGTAGAAGTATTATTAAGATTATCATTAATAAAATTAAAAGGTATTATCATTATTATTAATGTTAATATTATTATTAATAAAACAAGTATTATTATTATTATCAAAATGATTATTAATATGATATTTAGTATTATTATTATTAAACTTATTATCATTAGTAGAAAAAAAAATTTGTATATTCATAGTTATTATTACCAAGTATTATTATTATTATTAAAAGTATCATTATTATAAATCTATTATCTTTATTAAAATTTGTATTAATATTACAAAGTATCATTAACAGAATTATCATTTAAACATTTATATTAGTACTATCTTATTATTACTGAAATTTCTATTAAAACTAGTATTATGATTAAAATTAACCTTATTATTAAAAGTAATATGCCTATTAAAACTATCATTTTTATCTTTTTATTTATATTAAAAAGTTTCATTTTTAAATTAATATTATTACTATCATTATTATTATCATTTTTATCATTATCAGGATTACTACAAATAGATATATTTTTTTACATATCACAATATTGTTATTAGTAAAATGATATTAAGTAAGTTATATGAATTAAGTATATTAAATTATCTATAGCTATATCTATATAACATACAAAGACAACAAGTATATTATTAATAATAAATATAAATTTGCTAGATTACGATTTTATGTTTTAATAAATATATAAAATTGATATAGGTTCGTGAATCCGAAGCCAACCCTGCATGTTCAATATAGTCATATGTATTTTTACTACAAAATACATTAGGTGAGTTTCATTTGCCCCTTTTTACTCTTTACATTTTTGGGGCTGAGAATACATGCAAATGCTTTATTAACTGTTTTACAATATTTATATGCGTGAGTTTCATTTGCCTTTTTACCCTTTATATTTTTGGGCTGAGAATACATGCGCAATTTTTATAAATGTTTTACGAAATGGACACAAGTAATCGAAACTACATTATATGGTTGAATTATCGAAATCGAATATGCCCCTTTTTATTAAGTCTGGTAATCTAAGAATTAGGAAACAGACACCCTAATTGACGCGAATCCTAAAGATAGATCTATTGGGCCCAACAAGCCCCATCCAAAGTACCGGATGCTTTAGTACTTCGAAATTTATATCATGTCCGAAGGAGGATCCCGGAATGATGGGGGATATTCTATATGCATCTTGTTAAGGTCGGTTACCAGGTGTTCACCATATGAATGATATTTTTATCTCTATGCATGGGACGTATATTTATGAGAAATGAAAATCTTGTGGTCTATTAAAATGATGGAAATGAATGATTATGATAAACTAATGAACTCACCAACCTTTTGGTTGACACTTTAAAGCATGTTTATTCTCAGGTTTGAAAGAAATCTTCCGCTGTGCATTAGCTCATTTTAAAGATATTACTTGGAGTCATTCATGACATATTTCAAAAGACGTTGCATTCGAGTCGTTGAAGTTCATTAGAGATTATTATTAAGTAAATGACAGATTAGGTCATTTATAGTTTGGATATTATGAAATGGTATGCATACCTGTCAACTTTTGAAGAAATGAAAGGTTGTCTTTTAAAAATGAATGCAATGTCTGTAAAATGTATCATATAGAGGTCAAATACCTCGCGATATAATCATATGTAATGTTCTCGTCCATATGGATTTGGTCGGGGCACTACAATTTAAACTTAATATTATATGATTCCGACACAATAAGCAAAGTCTGTAATGTTGAGTCTCAAAAATTTTGAACTGTTTCATATATTCAATTGATCTTCGACCATTCTCGTCAATTCACGAATAATTATTTGTAAATATATATGTATATTTGTATATATATAAATAAATATATAATAACTTGAAATAATAAGATACGATTTAATTGTTGGAACTAAAGTTGTAAAATAACTCGTGATATAATAAAATTTGATATTAAAACGTATTTGTATGTATATATTGTACTTAGGATATAATTAGTTTTGAACACATAGAGACATTCCTAATTGTTGAGTATACTTTTAAGAGATGAGACTCGATCAACACTTGCAAACCTCAATTTTAAACTACCAATACTATTAACTTAAAATTTGATAAATACTTATTTAATTTAACTTGAAACTACTGTACTTAACATTTGTAATATATAACTGATATATATATATATATATATATATATATATATATATATATATATATATATATATATATATATATATATATATATATATATATATATATATATATATATATATATATATATATATATATATATATATATATATATATATATATATATATATATATATATCTATATATATATTCTAACTTATAATTATGACAAAACCAATTAACCTAACATATGGTACATTGAATAAAAGCTAGATGAAATTTCTATTTTTTTTTATATTATTATTTATTTAACGGCACCTTTTTGCAACCATTGGTTATTGAACATCTATCTTAAAATGCAAACTCATATTGGTAAAAAGAATTTGATTGCTCCTCATTTGTAGAAGAACTTTGTGCAAACTGACTCACCAAAACATGACTGTGTTTCTTAGATTCTTAAACGTTTAACTTAAATATGCATGCACCTATATACACACATATACAAGTTCTGTTTCCTTTTTCTATTTCTAGATTAAAACGCCACTTGTTTCCCACTAGTTTCAATTGACATCAAATAAAGCACGATCACTTAATATCTTAATTTACATACATGCCTATTATAATGGGAACAACACTTTTCCTTTTCCTCATGTTTTATTCGACCCAAATTCTAAAACCAATCACCCGCAAGCAAATATTCAGATATCTATGCTCGGTATTATTATTATATTTGGCATTACACTACTTTCACTCTCAAGTCACGGATCAATTTAACATCACAAATGGCAACTATTATATTTTCATTCTTTCACACTTTACAGTTGTAAACACATATAGAATATAGATGTCTGTCTCTATCAAATAATTCATCTACAAATAGATACCCCATTTGGTTTCTTTAATTATTCTTTGTGGAAAAGATTGACACTTTTCCCCAACAATTTATCACATTTAGTAAAGCAAAGACAAGAATAAAAAGAAGAAGAAAACAGAACTTGATGGCTGTGTTTGTATTTGATATCTACTTTTCCTTTTAAGTCAAACAATAATATTCATATTACACATTCACACTGTTACGTTATATATGTATGTATGTATATATATATATATATATATATATATATATATATATATATATATATATATATATATATCCTACATCTCTTGGTCCACAAGAACTCTTATATGAAAACTACTTGGACTGCTCTTTGCTTCTACTCTTGTGTCGATCAACAGACCCACAAACACCCTTAGGTAACTACTATCGATTACTTTTACTACTCGTCTAGTGTATAGTAGCGTTTGTTCCTCTTAATCGAACGAGCCAAGTCCTCCAACACAAACTCTATTTTGCCTGCGAACTGCTGCAATTACTATCTAATAAGCTGCTATTCCCTTCCTGTTATTGAGCCCTTTACATCACCCAAACCATTAAGCTTCTGCTACTGCTCAAAATCACCCTTCTAGAACTCTATTCTTTCCATTCATGTCGCTATTACACTCATTTTTCTGTTACAATCGGATCCACAAACATTCAAGAACACCACGTAAAAGCTACTACTGCTAATACTTCCTGTTTCTTTTATTTTCTTTCTTAACAAACAGCAAACAAAACCAGAATTAAATGGGGCTGCTGTTGCTATTGTTTTGCATCCTAAACCCACCCCTCGAAATCACCTCGAACCACCACTGTTTTCATGTTTTCTGTTTCAAATCCCACAAAGCCATCTTGTTTTCTATCAATGTGCTACCACACTACTAATGAAACTTCTGCTCGAATTCTTTTGACACCAAAACCCAGATTAAACTCCATCAACCCATCTCATTCAAACCAAATAAATTTAAAACCAAATCAAATCCGTAAACTAAAATTCACATAAATCAGATTAAGCTCAAATGTCTGTTTGAAAACCCATTAACAAACCTATTTCTCCTTTACTAAATTGTGATTCATATATACACTTAAAATAATCAAAATTATTTACAATTACTTGGATACAATCGAGATTGGTTACACATACAAGGATCCAATGATTATTGTTTACAGATTGTCACCCATCAAAGTTTAGTTGAAGCCATGAAAAAACCATTTTCTTTCTCTATAAATCGTTGACGAATATTGCAAGTAAATCGCCAATGGATGATGATTGGAATCGAGAAATCGAGAACCTTAATTCACCCAAGTGTTGTAGATCTGAAAATAGAACTGTTAAATAAGAACTTCCAATTTTCGATTGCATCTTTACCACAACAATTCCCGACAACGATGGATGATTATGAAGAAGCCGACATCGGCGGATGCTTTTGGTTTTAGTTTAGGTTGATTTTGATTTTAGTTTCAAGTTTCGATTGACTAGAAAGGTTGTACAGATTTGGGATTAAAAGATAAATATTTCTCCGTATGATTTTACGTTATAGAGGAAAACTGATGATGAAAATGATATTAAGTGTTTTATGAAGATTAGGGAAATAGATGATAATGATAAATATAAAAGAAAAAGGAAAAGGAAACAGTTAAGGGTTAATTATATTTATGAAACGAGTAATATCAGATAAACAGAATAGATCAGTTAGTTTTGGAGTGTTGGTTTGATTGAGAGGTTGTGGGTTCAAGTCTTAGCAATGGCGATTTATTTTTAGGAGCTTGTTTTCTTCAAAGGTTGTATTCTGAAATTATTATTATTATTATTATTAATATTATTATTTCTATTATTATTATTATTATTATTATTATTATTATTATTATCATCATTTTTAAAATTATCATTTTTATTATTATTATTATAAAAATAATACATTCTATTATTACTATCATTAATATTATTATTATTATCATTATTAAAATTTTTATATATTTTATTATTATTATCATCATTTTTATTATCAATATTGACATTATTATTAGTATTATCATTATTATTATTATTATTATTATAAGTATTATATTCATTAAAACTATCATCATTATTATTATTAACATTACTACTAATATTATTATCATTATAAGTATTATTATTTTTAGAATCATAATTATTATTATTATCATTATTAAGTATAATTACTAATAATATTATTATAAAATAATACAACCTTTTATGTATTACTAATAATATTATTTTATCAAATGATTTTTAGTTACATAACACTATAGTTAAAACATATAACCTATCTATATTAACGTTTTATAATAAATACTAATTATTTAGTTAAAGTACATAAAATAGAAATATTTAAATTACTTATTGATAAAATATATAATTTAACAATTATATTACTAATAATATGTAAATTTAGTTGTTCGAATACAAGTATATGTGTTAATATATATAAATGATATAGGTTCGTGAATCCAAGGCCAACCCTACACTTGTTCAATGTCGTCATATGTATTTTTACTACAAAATACAATACTGTGAGTTTCATTACTCCCTTTTTATATATATTTTTGGGACTGAGAATACATGCGCTGCTTTTATAAATGTTTTACGAAATAGACACAAGTGATCAAAAACTACATTATATGGTGGGATTATTAAACCGAATATCGCCCTTCAAGTCTGGTAACCTAAGAATTTAGGGAAATGGCCCCTGATTGACGCGAATCCTAAAGATAGATCTATGGACCTTGACAAGTCCCATTCGGGGTACGAATGCTTTAGTACTTCGAGATTATTATACAGACGAGAGGTTCTTTTTTGGGGATATTCTATGCATTAAGTTAACGTCGGTTACCAGGTGTTCAATCCATATGAATGATTTTTGTCTCTATGCATGGGACGTATATTTATGAGAAATGAAAATCTTGTGGTCTATTAAAATGATGAAAATGAATGTTTATGATAAACTAATGAACTCACCAACCTTTTGGTTGACACTTTAAAGCATGTTTATTCTCAGGTATGAAAGAAATCTTCCGCTGTGCATTTGCTCATATTACATGGAGTCATTCATGGTATATAGAGGTCAGAACCTCGCAATGAGACCAACTGTTGAAGACTTCGTCTAGATGGATTAGGACGGGTCATTAGAATTGGTATCAGAGCGGAGGTCTTAGCGAACCAGGTCTTGCATTAGTATGTCTAACTGATAGTTGTTTAGATGCATTAATGAGTCTGAACTTCGACCGTGTCTGCATGTCAAAAGTTTTGCTTATCATTTCTAGTCGGAAATCATCTGCTTATCATCCTTAAGGTCTAGACAAGTCTTACTGTCTCTATTGCATAGATAGTGTATAGATAAATTCATATCTTAGCGTATCTATTATTGTTACCTTTACCTGACAGTTTCAGTAGATTCCTCTGTAATTTATGGGATTTTAGTATTATATATGCATATGTAAATTATGTATTGCAAGGTACTAAACTACATCCTATAATCTATTTTTTATCGAAAATCCTTCATCTGATCGTACGAGATGAATCCCTTAACCAGTTCGAATTCCTCGTATTCCGACAGCTATTCCGATATGGAGTTTCACCTAAACTCCGAAAGCAGTGTCACCAGAATGAATCAACCAATCATCCATCCCCAATTCATCTGATGGGTTCGTAGCCTTCTCAATCATTGGAAACAAGAAGAAGGTGATCCTTTCCATCCACTACATTGCCCTCTTGGCGAAGAACTTGAAGCACTTACCGGTGAACCTGTCCGAAACACCATTTTCTCTCTCATTTCCAGAGTATCTCATCACGACTATATACTATCTCAAACCCTAGATCTTATTCATTTGCTCGTTCCGATCGACAATCATCCCGGAATAATGGAAGAAGTCCATGAGCTTCGTGCCCGAGTTGTAGCCCCTGGAAAATATGGTGCAAAACATACCAGCTTCAGCAACATCACCGCCACCAATAGTATCATCAGTAACAGCACCCGTACCATCAATAACACACGCCTCAACATCTCATTCTGTACCTCGATTATAATCATCATACTACGTATCGTTCTACATCAATTATCTTCTTTCCTCATGGCGATTATGTAATCTCTAAAGTCTTAGAGATTATTTATTCTAGCTCAAACCGAAAAGCAAATGAGATTAATATCATATTAACTCATTAAATCCATGATTACGTCTGAAGAAAATATATATGCTTATATATTTTCATAAGGATTGTAATTAGAAATTCTTCGTACAAACTGTTAATGGTGAAAATATTTTAACGGGTAGGTAATACCCGAGGAATATTTAGATTTTATATTAACATGTTATACTGTACATTCTTTGAATTTGATCCAACAGTAATTTACTATCCTACTTACATCCACAAGATATACGAATCCGTGCACCACAAAATAACCATTTTCATTCAATTTTATATTTAGATTTTGACTTATCAGGATCCAACAAGTGGCATAATGAAGAAAACGTTGGGACAAAATAAAATTTGTTAGAAACAAACAAATTAACTATGAGAAATTTTGTTTAGAATCCACGCTAACTATTCCCAGCTAACTATTCCTAGCTAACTGTTAATTCCGTACTACATTTTATTTATCGCAATTTATTTATCGCAATTTAATTATCGCAATTTAAATTTTTGCAATTTTATTTATCGTCATTTAATTTCTGTTATTTATTTTACTCACTTTAAATGTCGGGACACGTATACAATGTTTTGACATATCATATCGACGCATCTATATATATTATTTGGAATAACCATAGACACTCTATATGTTGTAATGATCGAGTTCACTATACAGGGTTGAGGTTGATTCTTAAATAATATATATACTTTGAGTTGTGATCGAGACTGAGACATGTACACGGGTCACGATACGTATTAATTAATTCAAATATTATATATTAAACTATATATGAATTATTGGACTATTAACTGTGGACTATCGACTGTGGACTAATAACATTGGACAATTAAAATGAATTAAAATATTGATTATAACATATGAAACTAAACATTTCTTCAAGGTTGCCACTTGATTTCATTTGTATCTTGACGATTACAATCTGCGTTCAAACCTTTCATTATTCTTGAAAACACCTCAATCGAGAGGATGAACCAACCGCACTTCATCTACGGAAGAAGAAATTGATGCATATAGTTATGCACCTGAAAACACTCGGAACCTGAGTAAACGTTTAACACGTGTCTGTGCTAGCTCCTTTGACATTGTTATTACCGAAAATAACATTGCAACTCTTTTTCAAATTAGCCAATTTTGTCACAGCTTCAGCAAATCAACTTCGACTTCCATTCGAATTAGCCTTATTATAACCTCGATATATAAGTTTGCCTGTCGTCATCGTTACCAGGGAACCTTTTATATTCCACCATATTACCAGCAGACGTACCAACAATCTCGTTGCTTTTTGGCTTAAATCCCTCTGATAAATCATTATATTTATTCATTGAAACCCTATCATATACTCATCCGTATCTCATAACGAGAACTGCCATACCAATTATCGAGAATCAGCAACCAGTACTTTGAAAACTCACAGCATGTCTACATCAACGGTTATATGTATAACATTTAACTCTTAGAATTATGATCCTTCATTCTGAAATTCTGAAAAGCACTCAGTCTACAAATCAATACTCTGAATGTTGAAAAAGCTGAATGAAGCAGCAGAAACCGTAGACAGCCGTAAACGACCTTAATCATCGGGAGTTTGATGATAAAGCTTAGTATGTTGGAAAAGCTCAGAAAAGTTGGAACTGGAAAATGGATTGAGCTAACCACGAAGGAGACCAAGGACAAATACAAGGACCAAACCCTATATTCAAAGAATCCAGGTAATTCTGGATCCGATGAAATCTTTAAAGAATATCTTGCTCTGAATTCTTGTTAAAATCTCGCGAAAAATTTTTCTTCATCAACCTTCGAACTTAGAAATTTCAAAATATCATCATAAATATCTTCGATATTTCTGAGGATATTTTTATAAATATTCTTGTCCGAAATTATATACAGCTTCGTGCTATCTGTAATACATTAAATTGGAAATTTCTGTAAAAGCTAAGTATAAACTATGAATGAATTCTGAAGTAATGTTGGGAACTGAAGCATGAGTTAGTATAATATAATGACACTTGATCAACGTGATTATATTACAGTAAGTCATGCTGAGTTTCTTATGGGACGTGATGATTCACAGAATCATAACGTCATCATGTGCCATGTTACATAACCCTTTTCATTCTACTTAACTTCTGAACATATCAAGAAAATATATTCTTGATAGTTCTATCCTCAGTAATTCTGGTAATTTGACAAAACAAATCGTGCTTCTACCTTTCCTTTCTACCTTGTATATTATAATAATTCGAAACTCCATACCTACGAATTCTGGACCATTATTCGCTTGATTTAAAGTCGGGAAGAGAAAACAAGAGCATGAAGCTCCGATATATATAAGGGAAAATATAAAGCCCAACAACAACACTGAAATTACAAACTGTGGATATCAGTGCGTATAGCAATATAAAGACACGGTAGAATTAAGAATAGTATCACCCCAAGGTAATAGTAGAAATAAACAGATTTTTCTGGTGGAAGATTGAGAAGAAGGATGACAGAAATGATAATTATAAAAATATCAAGGATTAGAACGGGATTAAGCATTTTCACAACCTTTTGGATGTATGAACTAAGAAAGAAAGTATAGGAATGGAGAGAATAATGGAATAGAAGAGTTTAAATTATAACAGAAATATTAGACAGAGTAATCGAAGCAGATCACCGTAATTAAATATAAAGATCTTAATTTCCGTATTCACCGAAGAATCAAATCTTTTAGATTTCGAAGATTTTCTTAAATCCCTTGAATTCCGAAATCCAACCCTGACTCTGTCAAAAGTTAAGATGCACCTTATTATCTAAATCCAACCCTGTTTACGTTAAAAGCTAAGGAAAAATTTTATTTTCTTCAATTCACTCTTTTGCAATAGCTTTACTCGTATTCTTAGAATAATCGAATTATTTTATCATTATTATTCAATGATGATAAACCTCTAATTATCAACTCATATTGGTCATGAAAACATTTTTATTGTAAGCCATGACCACCTTACTCAAATTTCGGGACGAAATTTCTTTAACGGGTAGGTACTGTGATGACCCGGGAATTTTTGACTAAATTTAAACTTAATATTATATGATTCCGACACAATAAGCAAAGTCTGTAATGTTGAGTCTCAAAAATTTTGAACGGTTTCATATATTCAATTAATCTTCGACCATTCTCGTCAATTCACGAATAATTATTTGTAAATATATATGTATATTTGTATATATATAAATAAATATATAATAACTTGAAATAATAAGATACGATTTAATTGTTGGAACTAAAGTTGTAAAATAACTCGTGATATAATAAAATTTGATATTAAAACGTATTTGTATGTATATAATGTACTTAGGATATAATTAGTTTTGAACACATAGAGACATTCCTAATTGTTGAGTATACTTTTAAGAGATGAGACTCGATCAACACTTACAAACCTCAATTTTAAACTACCAATACTATTAACTTAAAATTTGATAAATACTTATTTAATTTAACTTGAAACTACTGTACTTAACATTTGTAATATATAACTGATATATATATATATATATATATATATATATATATATATATATATATATATATATATATATATATATATATATATATATATATATATATATATATATATATTCTAACTTATAATTATGACAAAACCAATTAACCTAACATATGGTACATTGAATAAAAGCTAGATAAAATTTCAATTTTTTTATTTTATTATTTATTTAACGGCACCTTTTTGCAACCATTGGTTATTGAACATCTATCTTAAAATGCAAACTCATATTGGTAAAAAGAATTTGATTGCTCCTCATTTGTAAAAGAACTTTGTGCAAACTGACTCACCAAAACATGACTGTGTTTCTTAGATTCTTAAACGTTTAACTTAAATATGCATGCACCTATATACACACATATACAAGTTATGTTTCCTTTTTTTATTTCTAGATTAAAACCCCACTTGTTTCTCACTAGTTTCAATTGACATCAAATAAAGCACAATCACTTAATATCTTAATTTACATACATGCCTATTATAATGGGAACAACACTTTTCCTTTTCCTCATGTTTTATTCGATCCAAATTCTAAAACCAATCACCCACAAGCAAATATTCAGATATCTATGCTCGGTATTATTATTATATTTGGCATTACACTACTTTCACACTCAAGTCACGGATCAATTTAACATCACAAATGGCAACTATTATATTTTCATTCTTTCACACTTTACAGTTGTAAACACATATAGAATATAGATGTCTGTCTCTATCAAATAATTCATCTACAAATAGATACCCCATTTGGTTTCTTTAATTATTCTTTGTAGAAAAGATTGACACTTTTCCCCAACAATATATCACATTTAGTAAAGCAAAGACAAGAATAAAAAGAAGAAGAAAACAGAACTTGATGGCTGTGTTTGTATTTGATATCTACTTTTCCTTTTAAGTCAAACAATAATATTCATATTACACATTCACACTGTTACGTTATGTATGTATGTATATATATATATATATATATATATATATATATATATATATATATATATATATATATCCTACATCTCTTGGTCTACAAGAACTCTTATATGAAAACTACTTGGACTGCTCTTTGCTTCTACTCTTGTGTCGATCAACAGACCCACAAACACCCTTAGGTAACTACTATCGATTACTTTTACTACTCGTCTAGTGTATAGTAGCGTTTGTTCCTCTTAATCGAACGAGCCAAGTCCTCCAACACAAACTCTATTTTGCCTGCGAACTGCTGCAATTACTATCTAATAAGCTGCTATTCCCTTCCTGTTATTGAGCCCTTTACATCACCCAATGTGACGACTCGGAAAATTTTGACTAATTTTAAACCAAATTCTCGATACGATTCATTATCTTTGACATGATAAGCAAAGTCTGTAATATTGAGTCTTGAAAATTTTGGAACTATTTCATGATACCATTTGACCGTTGACTAATCCCCCACGATTCACGAACAAATGTTTGTAAATAAATAGATATATAAATATAAATGTAAGTAGTGAAATACTAAAATACAATTGAATCATTAGAACTAAAAACATAAAATAACATACAAGATACAAAGTTGATATTAAAAATGGAAGTAGATATATATTTTGTGATATATTTTGAATGTATAGATAATAATTATTCAATAAAAGTTAATATATATATAAATATCACATAAGTAATAATACAAGTATACAAGTATAACTATAATTGTTAAAATAATATTGTTATTACTTCTAATATTAATGTCATACTAATGATATTAATATTATTTTAAATATATAATCAATAGGTACGAAAGTGATATATTTAATTTGCTATGATATTATTATTACTAATATTGTTATTAACATTAGTAATATTAGTATTATTATTATAATTAGTATTATATTATGATAAATAACATTAATATTATTAATTCCATAGATATTATATTCACTATCATTAATAATAATATAATTGTTAATACCATTATATTATTATAAGTTCTTATTTTTATTTATAATATTAAATGTATTATTATTATAATTATAATTACTAATTAATAAGAATAATTATATAATGTAAATACAGATATACTAATACAGATGTATAAAACAGATATAAATTATGAAATTATACAGTGTGTATATATATATAGTTATACAGAAAACATAATTCAGATATATATATATAATTATATTAAGTACAGCTATATAAATAAATATAAGCAGATATAAAAAGAAAATCCAGTTAAATATATAATACAGATATTTACGCATCACTGGTTACCTTTTTTTGTTTTTATCTTTTTCTGATTTTCTGTTATACCCGTGAACAAATGTCGACCCATATTTTTATATATATATATATCCATCGATTCATCACAGATCATGGAGGAGAGTCTAGTCGAATTTTTCCATTACCATAAACAATCATAATAGTTTTTAACTTCAGTTATTAGAGGAATTAAAAACAGAAAGATTAGAAAACTGGTATCGTCATCCCTGTTACTCGACTTGATTGCCAAAAACTCGAAATCCAATTCCATTTCAAAATCCACAAATACAATTTTGTTAGGAATGTTTCGTTAAAACTATCTGGTAAATTTCAACTCTTAATCTTTTAAAATGAGTTTGAATTTAAGAGTCAAACTTTTATTTTTAAAAGTCAAACGAATATTCAAACATCAAATTAAATTCGTAGGAGTTGTTTCTTTTGAAATTGATGAATTCAAAAGTTTCTATAAGAGATTTAAGACGTATTTCATGTTGTAATATTAAGCTAAAAAGGGTCAGATTTTGATAAACGATTTTGTGTTCTTCATTACCTCGTCGAAACAGTACAGGAGGTTATTTTTTTATCTTTATTTTTTTCCATTGATAAAAGCATGGGTGTTGATTGATTACAATTAGTTTGAAGTATAAAACTCGTGATTTTGATGAACTGCATGGATTATGATCGATTTTTTTTTATATAAAGAAGAAGATGAAGATGAACACTAAGTGCACGGTTTATAAATATTCGAATTAATAATAAAATAGAAAAGCAAGGATAGAGGGACGGTTTTGGTGGGTGTCGAGTGAACGAGTGGTCACAGGATCGAGCCCTACAATGGCCTATTCTTTTTAGAACCTAATTATAAGGAAGTTTACTAGCATATTCATTTATTATTATTATTGATATTATTATTATTATTATTATTATTATTATTATTATTATTATTATTATTATTATTATTATTATTATTATTATTATTATTGTTATTATTAATTGTTATTACTATTAACTATTAGCATTATAATTGTTACTAGAATTATAATTGTTATAAGTATTATAACTATAATATTATCATTAATATTAGTATCAGTATCATTGAAGACCTATTTTTAACAAAAGTATTGTTATTACTAAAAATTGTTAACATTATTATCATTTTTATTAAAATTATTATTTTACTATCATTAAAACTATCACTATTGTTATTATCAGTGTTAGCTATATTAATATTAAATTAATCATGATTACTAAAATAAAAATTTTAAAGATATTATAAAGGTTATAAGTACGTACTAATCATATTAACAATTTTATATAAATATTCATAAATAACAAATTAAGTATTTTAATATATTACAAATCAGATATATATATTAATATAACTATATAGATATTAATCATTTTAAATATATATACACAAATTAAATAAATAATATATAAATTAAGATATAATAAATAAAATTGTTCGATTACGCTTATTGTGTGTTAATAAATATACAAACGATATAGGTTCGTGAATCCAAGGCCAACCCTGCATTGTTCAATGCCGCCATATGTATTTTTACTACAAAATACATTAGGTGAGTTTCATTTGCTCCCTTTTTAATTGCTTTTGCAATATATATTTTTGGGCTGAGAATACATGCGCTGCTTTTATAAATATTTACGGAATAGACACAAGTACTTAAAATACATTCTACGTTGAGTTGTACCACTGGCATACTTCCCTGTAGCTTGGTAACTAGTATTTACATGGGTATTGTAAACGTGAATCCTGTTGATAGATCTATCGGGTCTGACAACCCCAACCGGACTGGACGACCAGTATTCAACGGTTGCACAGTACTTCGTTTTGTAGGCTACACTTGGTACAGTGTAGTGAGATTTCATAATAAAGGAAATATGCGACGTTGATTAATAGTTAAGTATGGTTACCAAGTGCTCAACCACTTAGAATGCTTTACATACACTTGCGAGTGTATTATGTTTATGATTATGAAATCTTGTGGTCTATTAATATATTGAAATGATTGTTATGATAAACCTATGAACTCACCAACCTTTTGGTTGACACTTTTAAGCATGTTTATTCTCATGTACGAATTAAGTCTTCCGCTGTGCATTTGCTCAATTGAAAGATATTATTTGGAGTCATTCATGTCATATTTAGGACAACACCTCGCAATGGGACCAGATGTTGATGACTTCGTCCAGGCAGATAAGGACGGGTTATGACAGGTGGTATCAGAGCGTTGGTCTTAGCGAACCAGGCCTTGCATTAGTGTGTCTTACCAGATACTGTTAGGATGCATTAGTGAGTCTGGACTTCGATCTTAACTGCATATTATAAGTATTGCTTGTCATTCCTAGTGGAAAATTTCCTGCTTATCATTCCTAAGTCTAGACACGACCTCCTGCACTTATTTGATAGATAGTGTACAAAAAATTCATATCTTAGCGTATCTGTTACTGTAGACTTTATCTGACACGTTTCCTTAATTCTCTCTATAATCTACTAGATCTCCTGTACTATGCATAGATATTCTATGTAATTAGAATATCATCCGATATCCGAAATTCATTTCATACCAAAAACTCTTTATCTAACCGAGCAAAATAGAACTCACCACTAGTTCAAGCCTCTCGGATTCCGATATGGAGTCCCACTCCAGCTCCGAAAGCAGCGTCACCAGAATGAATCAACCAATCATCTATTCCCAAATCATCTGATGGGTTCGTAGTCAACTTAACCAATGGAGACAAGAAGAACGCGATACTTTTCACCACCAACCTGCACCCTCGGTAAAGAACCCGAAACACTTACCGGCGAACCTGTTTGAAACACCATTTTCATCTTCAGATCCTGAATATCTCGTCACGATTATATTCTATCTATAATTCTAAACCTTACTCATCCGCTCGTTCCAACTAACAATCATCCCGGAATAATCAAAGAAGTCAACGAGCTTCGCGCCCGAGTTGTAGCCTTGGAAAAGATGGTGCAAAATGTACCAGCTTCAGCAGCATCACCGGCATCAACAGTACCACCAACATCGACACCAGTACCACCAACAACCCAAGTTTCAACATCACATGCCTTAACATCTCATTCTGTACCTCGAGCATAATTATCGTTCTACGTATCGTTCTATCTACTTTATCTTCGTTCTACATATCGTTCTACATCGATTATTTTCGCTCGACATGGCGATTATGTAATTTCTAAAGTTCTAGAGATTATGTAATCCAGTATTAACGATAAATCAAATGAGTTTAATATCTTATTGACTCATTAAATCCATGATTACATCTGAAGAAAATATATATGCAAGTATATTTTCATAAAGATTATAATTAAAATTCTTTTGTACAAACTGTTAATGGTGAAAATATTTTAACGGGTAGGTAATACCCGAGGAATATTTAGATTTCACATTAATAAGTTACATTGTACATTCTTCGAATCTGATTCAACAATCATTTACTATCCTACCTACCACCACCGATATACGTATCCGTTCACCGCAGAATAATCATTTTCATTCAATTTCATATTTGGATTTTGACCTATCAGAATCTAACAAGTGGCATAATGAAGAAAACATCGGACAAAGTAAAATTTGTTAGAAACAAATGAACTAACTAATTGAAATATTGTTAAGAATCCACGCTAACTGTTCCTAGCTAACTGTTCCTAGCTAACTGGTTACATTTTATTTATCGCAATTTAATTATCGCAATTTACATTCTCGCAATTTTATTTATCGTCATTTAATTTCTGTATTTATTTTACGCACTTTAAATAACGGGACACGTATACAAGGTTTCGACATATTATATTGACCCATCTATATATTTATCTTGGAACAACCATAGACACTCTATATGCAAATGACGGAGTTAGCTATACAGGGTTGAGGTTGATTCCAAAATATATATATAGTTTGAGTTGTGATCAAAACTGAGACCGGTACACGGGTCACGATACGTAATAATTAATTCGAATATTATATATTAAATTATATATGAATATATTAGACTATTGGACTGCTAACTTTGGACAATTAAAAATGAATTAAAATATTGATAATAATATATGAAACTAAACAATTCTTCAAGTTTGCCACTTGATTTCATCTTAAACCTCATTCGAATCTTGACGATTCCAATCCATGTTCAAATCTTTCATGATTCTTGAAAACACCTCGATCGAGAGGATGAACCAGCCGCACTTCATCTACGGAAGAAAAGATTTATGTATATAGTTATACACCTGAAAAACTCTTGGAACCTGAGTAAAGGTTTAACACGTAGCTGCGCTAGCTCCTTGGCGATGTTACTACCGAAAATCACTTTACAATCCCTTTCAAATTAGCCAGTTTCGTCACAGCTTCAACAAGTCAACTTCGACCCTTCAGTCGGACTAGTCTTATTACAACCTCAATATATACGTTACTCTTTCATCATCATTACCGGAGAACCTTTTATATTCCACCATATTACCATCAGCGTTTAATCATCTAAAAACACAATTCTCCTGAAACCACCTTGGTTTGATAACCGATGACCCAGATCCGTTAAAAATGCTGACGAAGCAATATGTTGTAGATGGTCTTAATGACCAAAAGTTGATGATAAAGAAGGAAGTGTTAGGAACACTCGATAGAAAATTTGGTATTGAAAATCGGATTAAGCACACCATGAAGGAGATCAAGAACAAATACAAGGACCAAACCCTATATTCAAAGAATCCAGGTAATTCTAGATCCGATGAAATCTTTAGAGAATATCTTGCTTCAAAGTCATGTTAAAATCTTGCGGAAAATTTTTCTTCATCAACCTTTGAAATTAGAAATTCCAAAATATCATCATAAATATCTTCGATATTTCTGAGGATATTTTCATAAATATTCTTTTCCGAAATTATCTACCTCTTCGCGCTTTCTGTATTCCATTATATTGGAAGCTTCTATAAAATCTAAGTATAAATTATGAATGAATTGTGGAGAAGTGTTGGAAACTGAATCATGAGTTAGTATAATATAATGGCGCTTGGCCAACGTGATTATATTACAGTAAGTCATGCTGAGTTTCTAATGGAACGTGATGATTCACATATCATAATGTCATCATGTGTCATGTTACATAACTCTTTCATTCTACATAATCTTCGAACATATCAAGAAGAATATATTCTTGATAGTTCTATCTTCAGTAATTTTGATAAATTTGAAAATCAAATCGTGCTATCACGTTCCTTCCTGCTTAGAACATTATAATCACTCGAAATTCTATATCTACAAATTCTGGACCATTATTCGCTTGACTTAAAGTCGGGAAGAGAAAACAAAAGCATTGAGCTTCGAAATATAAGGGAGAATATAAAACCTGATAACAACATATAAATTACAAACCGTGTATATCAATGTTTATCGCAACATAAAGACACGGGAGAATTAAAAACAATATAACCCCAAGGGAGAAGTAGAAGGAATCAGATTCCTCCGGTAGTAGATGAAAAAGGAGGCAGACAGAAGTGATTGACAGAAGAAGGACAAGGATTAGAACCGGATTAAGCATTTTTACAATCTTTTGGATATATGAACTGAGAAAGAAAGTATAGGAATGGTGAGAATAATGGAAAAGAAAGAGTTTAATTTATAATGGAAATATCAGACAGAGTAATCAAGACAGATGATCGCATTTAATTAAAGAGATCTTAATTTCCATAAATCCCGAAGAATCAGATCTTATAGATTCCCAAGATTTTCTTTAAAATATCTTGAATTCCAGAATTCAACCGAGATGACGTCAAAAGTTAAGACGCACTTATTTTCAAGATTCAAACGTGACTCCGTCAAAAACTAAGACGAATTTCTATTTCTTCATTTCACTATTTTGTGATAGCTTCAGTCGTACCCTTCGAGTAATCGAATTATTTCTAACCATATTACTCAACAGTGATAAAACTCATATTTGTCATGAAAAACAATTTTAGTGTTAGCCATGAAAACCTCGATCAAATTTCGGGACGAAATTTCTTTAACGGGTAGGTACTGTGACGACCCGGAAAATTTCGACTAATTTTAAACCAAATTCTCGATACGATTCATTATCTTTGACATGATAAGCAAAGTCTGTAATATTGAGTCTTGAAAATTTTGGAACTATTTCATGATACCATTTGACCGTTGACTAATCCCTCACGATTCACGAACAAATGTTTGTAAATAAATAAATATATAAATATAAATGTAAGTAGTGACATACTAAAATACAATTGAATCATTAGAACTAAAAACATAAAATAACATACAAGATACAAAGTTGATATTAAAAATGGAAGTAGATATATATTTTGTGATATATTTTGAATGTATAGATAATAATTATTCAATAAAAGTTAATATATATAAATATCACATAAGTAATAATACAAGTATACAAGTATAACTATAATTGTTAAAATAATATTGTTATTACTTCTAATATTAATGTCATACTAATGATATTAATATTATTTTAAATATATAATCAATAGGTACGAAAGTGATATATTTAATTTGTTATGATATTATTATTACTAATATTGTTATTAACATTAGTAATATTAGTATTATTATTATAATTAGTATTATATTATGATAAATAACATTAATATTATTAATTCCATAGATATTATATTCACTATCATTAATAATAATATAATTGTTAATACCATTATATTATTATAAGTTCTTATTTTTATTTATAATATTAAATGTATTATTATTATAATTATAATTACTAATTAATAAGAATAATTATATAATGTAAATACAGATATACTAATACAGATGTATAAAACAGATATAAATTATGAAATTATACAGTGTGTATATATATATATAGTTATACAGAAAACATAATTCAGATATATATATATAATTATATTAAGTACAGCTATATAAATAAATATAAGCAGATATAAAAAGAAAATCCAGTTAAATATATAATACAGATATTTACGCATCACTGGTTACCTTTTTCTGTTTTTATCTTTTTCTGATTTTCTGTTATACCCGTGAACAATTGTCGACCCATTTTCTTTTTTTTATATCCATCGATTCATCACAGATCATGGAGGAGAGTCTAGTCAAATTTTTCCATTACCATAAACAATCATAATAGTTTTTAACTTCAGTTATTAGAGGAATTAAAAACAGAAAGATTAGAAAACTGGTATCGTCATCCCTGTTACTCGACTTGATTGCCAAAAACTCGAAATCCAATTCCATTTCAAAATCCACAAATACAATTTTGTTAGGAATGTTTCGTTAAAACTATCTGGTAAATTTCAACTCTTAATCTTTTAAAATGAGTTTGAATTTAAGAGTCAAACTTTTATTTTTAAAAGTCAAACGAATATTCAAACATCAAATTAAATTTGTAGGAGTTGTTTCTTTTGAAATTGATGAATTCAAAAGTTTCTATAAGAGATTTAAGACGTATTTCATGTTGTAATATTAAGCTAAAAAGGGTCAGATTTTGATAAACGATTTTGTGTTCTTCATTACCTCGTCGAAACAGTACAGGAGGTTATTTTTTTATCTTTATTTTTTTCCATTGATAAAAGCATGGGTGTTGATTGATTACAATTAGTTTGAAGTATAAAACTCGTGATTTTGATGAACTGAATGGATTATGATCGATTTTTTTTTATATAAAGAAGAAGATGAAGATGAACACTAAGTGCACGGTTTATAAATATTCGAATTAATAATAAAATAGAAAAGCAAGGATAGAGGGACGGTTTTGGTGGGTGTCGAGTGAACGAGTGGTCACAGGATCGAGCCCTGCAATGGCCTATTCTTTTTAGAACCTAATTATAAGGTAGTTTACTAGCATATTCATTTATTATTATTATTGATATTATTATTATTATTATTATTATTATTATTATTATTATTATTATTATTATTATTATTATTATTATTATTATTGTTATTATTAATTGTTATTACTATTAACTATTAGCATTATAATTGTTACTAGAATTATAATTGTTATAAGTATTATAACTATAATATTATCATTAATATTAGTATCAGTATCATTGAAGACCTATTTTTAACAAAAGTATTGTTATTACTAAAAATTGTTAACATTATTATCATTTTTATTAAAATTATTATTTTACTATCATTAAAACTATCACTATTGTTATTATCAGTGTTAGCTATATTAATATTAAATTAATCATGATTACTAAAATAAAAGTTTTAAAGATATTATAAAGATTATAAGTACGTACTAATCATATTAACAATTTTATATAAATATTCATAAATAACAAATTAAGTATTTTAATATATTACAAATCAGATATATATATTAATATAACTATATAGATATTAATCATTTTGAATTTATATACACAAATTAAATAAATAATATATAAATTAAGATATAATAAATAAAATTGTTCGATTACGATTATTGTGTGTTAATAAATATACAAACGATATAGGTTCGTGAATCCAAGGCTAACCCTGCATTGTTCAATGCCGCCATATGTATTTTTACTACAAAATACATTAGGTGAGTTTCATTTGCTCCCTTTTTAATTGCTTTTGCAATATATATTTTTGGGCTGAGAATACATGCGCTGCTTTTATAAATATTTACGGAATAGACACAAGTACTTAAAATACATTCTACGTTGAGTTGTACCACTGGCATACTTCCCTGTAGCTTGGTAACTAGTATTTACATGGGTATTGTAAACGCGAATCCTGTTGATAGATCTATCGGGCCTGACAACCCCAACCGGACTGGACGACCAGTATTCAACGGTTGCACAGTACTTCGTTTTGTAGGCTACACTTGGTACAGTGTAGTGAGATTTCATAATAAAGGGAATATGCGACGTTGATTAATAGTTAAGTATGGTTACCAAGTGTTCAACCACTTAGAATGCTTTACATACACTTGCGAGTGTATTATGTTTATGATTATGAAATCTTGTGGTCTATTAATATATTGAAATGATTGTTATGATAAACCTATGAACTCACCAACCTTTTGGTTGACACTTTTAAGCATGTTTATTCTCAGGTACAAATTAAGTCTTCCGCTGTGCATTTGCTCAATTGAAAGATATTATTTGGAGTCATTCATGTCATATTTAGGACAACACCTCGCAATGGGACCAGATGTTGATGACTTCGTCTAGGTGGATAAGGACGGGTTATGACACCCAAACCATTAAGCTTCTGCTACTGCTCAAAATCACCCTTCTACAACACTATTCTTGCCATTCATGTCGCTGTTACACTCATTTTTCTGTTACAATCGGATCCACAAACATTCAAGAACACCACGTAAAAGCTGATATTGCTAATACTTCATGTTTCTTTTATTTTCTTTCTTAACAAACAGCAAACAAAACCAGAATTAAATGGGGCTGCTGTTGCTATTGTTTTGCATCCTAAACCCACCCCTCGAAATCACCTCGAACCACCACTGTTTTCATGTTTTCTGTTTCAAATCCCACAAAGCCATCTTGTTTTCTATCAATGTGCTACCACACTACTAATGAAACTTCTGCTCGAATTCCTTTGACACCAAAACCCAGATTAAACTCCATCAACCCATCTCATTCAAACCAAATAAATTTAAAACCAAATCAAATCCATAAACTAAAATTCACATAAATCAGATTAAGCTCAAATGTCTGTTTGAAAACCCATTAACAAACCTATTTCTCCTTTACTAAATTGTGATTCATATATACACTTAAAATAATCAAAATTATTTACAATTACTTGGATACAACCGAGATTGGTTACACATACAAGGATCCAATGATTATTGTTTACAGATTGTCACCCATCAAAGTTTAGTTGAAGCCATGACGAAACCATTTTCTTTCTCTATAAATCATTGACGAATATTGCAAGTAAATCGCCAATGGATGATGATTGGAATCGAGAAATCGAGAACCTTAATTCACCCAAGTGTTGTAGATCTGAAAATAGAACTGTTAAATAAGAACTTCCAATTTTCGATTGCATCTTTACCACAACAATTCCCGACAACGATGGATGATTATGAAGAAGCCGACATCGGCGGATGCTTTTGGTTTTAGTTTAGGTTGATTTTGATTTTAGTTTCAAGTTTCGATTGACTAGAAAGGTTGTACAGATTTGGGATTAAAAGATAAATATTTCTCCGTATGATTTTACGTTATAGAGGAAAACTGATGTTGAAAATGATATTAAGTGTTTTATGAAGATTAGGGAAATAGATGATAATGATAAATATAAAAGAAAAAGGAAAAGGAAACAGTTAAGGGTTAATTATATTTATGAAATGAGTAATATCAGATAAACAGAACAGATCAGTTAGTTTTGGAGTGTTGGTTTGATTGAGAGGTTGTGGGTTCAAGTCTTAGCAATGGCGATTTATTTTTAGGAGCTTGTTTTCTTCAAAGGTTGTATTCTGAAATTATTATTATTATTATTATTAATATTATTATTTCTATTATTATTATTATTATTATTATTATTATTATTATTATTATTATGATTATTATTATTATTATTATTATTATTATCATCATCATTTTTAAAATTATCATTTTTATTATTATTATTATAAAAATAATACATTCTATTATTACTATCATTAATATTATTATTATTATCATTATTAAAAATTTTATATATTTTATTATTATTATCATCATTTTTATTATCAATATTGACATTATTATTAGTATTATCATTATTATTATTATTATTATTATTATTATTATTATTATTATTATTATTATAAGTATTATATTCATTAAAACTATCATCATTATTATTATTAACATTACTACTAATATTATTATCATTATAAGTATTATTATTTTTAGAATCATAATTATTATTATTATTATTATTATTAAGTATAATTACTAATAATATTATTATAAAATAATACAACCTTTTATGTATTACTAATAATATTATTTTATCAAATGATTTTTAGTTACATAACACTATAGTTAAAACATATAACCTATCTATATTAACGTTTTATAATAAATACTAATTATTTAGTTAAAGTACATAAAATAGAAATATTTAAATTACTTATTGATAAAATATATAATTTAACAATTATATTACTAATAATATGTAAATTTAGTTGTTCGAATACAAGTATATGTGTTAATATATATAAATGATATAGGTTCGTGAATCCAAGGCCAACCCTACACTTGTTCAATGTCGTCATATGTATTTTTACTACAAAATACAATACTGTGAGTTTCATTACTCCCTTTTTATATATATTTTTGGGACTGAGAATACATGCGCTGCTTTTATAAATGTTTTACGAAATAGACACAAGTGATCAAAAACTACATTATATGGTTGGATTATTAAACCGAATATCACCCTTCAAGTCTGGTAACCTAAGAATTTAGGGAAATAGCCCCTGATTGACGCGAATCCTAAAGATAGATCTATGGACCTTGACAAGTCCCATTCGGGATACGAATGCTTTAGTACTTCGAGATTATTATACAGACGAGAGGTTCTGTTTTGGGGATATTCTATGCATTAAGTTAACGTCGGTTACCAGGTGTTCAATCCATATGAATGATTTTTGTCTCTATGCATGGGACGTATATTTATGAGAAATGAAAATCTTGTGGTCTATTAAAATGATGAAAATGAATGTTTATGATAAACTAATGAACTCACCAACCTTTTGGTTGGCACTTTAAAGCATGTTTATTCTCAGGTATGAAAGAAATCTTCCGCTGTGCATTTGCTCATATTACATGGAGTCATTCATGGTATATAGAGGTCAGAACCTCGCAATGAGACTAACTATTGAAGACTTCGTCCAGATGGATTAGGACGGGTCATTAGAAAGATGGCCCGTGATCGCCAAAAGAGTTATGCTGATCTTAAACGTAAGGACTTCGAATTCAACGTGGGTGACCGTGTGATGTTGAAAGTCGTACCTTGGAAAGGTGTAATCCGCTTTGGAAAGCGTGGAAAGTTAAAGCTGCGATACATTGGGCCATTTGAAATCTTGGAGCGTGTTGGACCAGTTGCTTACCGTCTGGATCTTCCAACTCAATTGAGTGCAGTTCATCCTACCTTCCAAGTGTCAATTTTGAAGAAGTGTCTTGCTCCACCGGAACTTATCATACCCCTGGAGGAACTTACGATTGATGACAAACTCCACTTCGTGAAAGAGCCTGTCGAAATTATGGACCGTGAGGTCAAAACTTTAAAACGCAACAAGATTCTGATCATCCGAGTTCGATGGAATGCCAAACGAGGACCTGAGTTTACTTGGGAACGAGAGGATCAAATGATGCAAAAGTATCCTCACCTCTTCCCGACTTCAACACCTACCTCAGCTTAAATTTCGGGATGAAATTTCCATTAACAGGTGGGTACTGTAACGACCCGACTTTTTCGACTTGCTTTTATGCCTTGTATTTTAGCGAAACTGCGTATTTGTGCGTACTGTGCTACTTTATACTCTGGAATCTTTAATTACATGGTTTACTTTCATTTATATGTTAAAACATGCCTTAGAGTACGTAGGATACTTAACTTGTTCACCAGATGCTTTTATGATCGTTAGTGTCACTTGACGTTTCGAATAAATCGCGAACTGCGCGCACGTTTAACTTTTGTCGTAACCGGAATATTACGACTACGAAATATTAATTATTATTTTATAATAATAATTACTTGGGTTTTTGGATGCTTAATTATGCGTAGTAATTTAATTATGCTTACTAGTTAGTCTTGTTGGACTTTCTACCTTGTTGGACTTAAGCCCACCCTACTCTAGCTAGTAGCCCATTTATTTAGCCCACTAATTAATTACTAGTGACCCAATAATAAGTAAGACAAATGCCCATTTATTAGAGGGAACATGCTAGCATTTATGTCAAGTATTATCCTTAATGTTACATGTGATCCCAACATTAGCACCAACTTTAGACAACCATTAACCAAAAAGCAACTTTTTGTCCCCCCTTGTCCCCCCTCAAATTTTCGGCCACCACCACCATCCCCTCCCTCATTTGCCTATAAATACTAGCCTTATGCATCTCATTTTACACTTGCTCTCATTTGTATTTCACACACACTTATTCTCCTATCTTCTCTCTAGTCTTTCTCACTCTAAAACTTGTAAGTTTTTGATCTTTTCTTCATCATTTTCGAACCATCATCATCATTCTTTAGAAGATCAAGCTTTTTAGCTTTTGATCTTGATTACATCTTGTAGATTCAAACATGGATTTGAATCTTTCAAGAACATGGAAGATTCAAGCTTTTTAGCTTTGAATCTTCACCCACTTTGTAGATCTATATTTTCTTACTTCAATCTTGCTATTTTATTATAAAGATTCAAACTTGTGTTTGTAATCTTCATGTAACTTAAAGATCCAAGCTTTATGCTTCAAGATCTTCAAGAACAATCAAGATTCAAGCTTTCTAGCTTGGATCTTCATATCTTTTATTGGATCTAAGTTTTCTAACTTATGATCTCATTAATTTGTTATAAAGATCAAAACTTGGGTTTATGGTCTTCATGTAACTTAAAGATCCAAGCTTTATGCTTCAAGATCTTCAAGAACACTAAAGGTTCAAGCTTTCTAGCTTTGTGACCTTATAACTTGAGTGAAATGGATACAAGCTCTCTAGCTTAGGGTTCCATCACTTCATTTGACTTAGATCATGTTCATACTTGTTTGATTGATGTAAAGTTTGTAACTTTGTTTGTAAATAGGACTTGTATTTGTGTTAAGACTAAGGATATGAAGTAACATTGGTTCATCATCCATCTAAGACTCTTAAATGAGTTGTGTTATTACTTGGTCTTAACATATTGTGTATTGATGGTAGAATCTTCGTCAAAAGTGATGCTAAACCATCAACGAGTTGTACACTTGAACCTACAAGCATCAAGGATGAGAACCGTGATGAGCATCAAGCACCAAGAACCCCACCGGAGCACTTGTTCACTATTTTTCGAGATCTGATCAGTAACCTGGGCTACTGGAAAGTTGATTCTCAGTTAGTTCGGTTCGAGTAGATGATTTTCTGTTTAGACCTCGTCTTAATTCGAGTTAAGGTTTGGGATTTATGGCCTTCCGAAAGTCATTACACCCTATTAACGTTGTGCTGAAATTTCTGACCTACTCGCACTTAAACCGTCACCACGGTCAAACGAAGATGAGTTTGGTTCGGGAAATTGGTCAGCAACTAGGAGACTCATATATGGAGCCATAGCCACTAATTACGTGTATTTTCGATTTACGTAGAGGTCGTAACAGCTGACCGAAGTCAGCCTATTGTTTCGATCTCTATTCTTGTCAAACTTACTTAGCTTTTATGATGATGAATGATGATGATGATGACACTTAAACTTATTTTATGCACTATTAGAACTTATAAAGACAACCTACTGACCTAGTAACCTTTGATTTAGGTTGACGACCTTTCGGACCTACTTACTACTTGCACACTTTCATTACCGACTTTACCGCTTTTATCACTGTGACTTATAGCTTCCCTTTTTACTTATACTATTTTTGGGACTGAGAATACATGCGCTTTTTATGTTTTACTTACTTGACACGAGTACTTAAACTTTACATATGTGTGGGTTATACAACGGCATAAAGATTCCCCTTAGCACAGTAACGTTTAACTATTGGTTTTTGAACCGGTAGACGCGAATATTAGATATGGATCCATAGGGTTTGACATCCCCACTCGGGCTAGTTGCGCTAGCATTTAACGGGTGTTTAATACTTCGAGGACATACGCACTCGTCAGGTGTACTTTTAGGGGGTGATATTTATATTAATTTAAGTCTAGTTACCATGTGCCCACGGTTATACATATACTTTTCATACTGTTTTGAAACAATGAAATCTCGTGGTCAATCTTATATTACTATTGCAATTTAAACTATAGCTCACCAACATTATTGTTGACATTTTTAAGCATGTTTTTTAGGTGCTTAGAGGTTTGTTGCTTCTGCTGTTAGACTTGCTGTCATGCTGTTTAGACTTGCTGTTAAGGACTTGTTGTGTTAGATAACCGCTGCATAACTTAGAGATGTCTCAATCATGAAACTTTTAATTTGCATTCGCAACTTATGTTATTTGAATAATGGCTTTGTAATGACCTCTGTGTCACGTTATCTTTTGTAAACACTATGTCTTTTATGAATGCAAAACTGGTTCTCAAACAGCATGTAGTAGTTGACCGTGTAAAGATCCTGTTGTTGACAAATCGTACACGATGGTTTTGTACGGGGTGTCACATTTAAAATGAGCAAATGCACAGCGGAAGATTTCTTTCATGCCTGAGAATAAACATGCTTTAAAGTGTCAACCAAAAGGTTGGTGAGTTCATATGTTTATCGTAATCAATCATTTTCATAATTTTAATAGACCATAAGATTCTCATTTTTCATAAATAACATTACACTCACAAGTGTAATAAAAATCATTCGTATGATGAACACCTGGTAACCGACATTAACATAATGTATATAGAATATTTCCTGCATACTCGCAAGTATGCCATAAATATTGGCAATCGTAATCACCATTTAAATCGAAGTACTACAGCATTCCAAATTCCAGAATGGGGTTTGTTAGGCCCATATATCTATCTTTAGGATTCGCGACAATTAGGAGCCATTTCCCTAATTCTTAGGTTACCAGACTTGAAGGGGCGATATTCGGTCTAATAATCTAACCATAGAATGTAGTTTTAAGTACTTGTGTCTATTTCGTCAAACATTTATAAAAGCAGTGCATGTATTCTCAGTCCCAAAAATATATATTGCAAAAGCATTTAAAAAGGGAGCAAATGAAACTCACATTACGATATTTTGTAGTAAAAATATGCATACGACGACACTGAACAAGTGCAGGGTTGGCCTCGGATTCACGAACCTATATCATTTATATATATTAACACATATAATAGTAATCGAACAAATTTATATATTATGAGTGATTTAATTATTATTTTAATTATGTGTTTTCATTAATAATTTAATTAATTGTACTTATTTTATATGCTTTAGATAAATAATAAAAAAATATTAATATAGTTATGTTATATGTAATAGTTATATTTTACATAAATAATATTTGTGGTAATAGTAATAATAATACTAATGGTAATATTAGTAATACCAATAATGATAATAGTAATTATAATGTTAAAAATAATAATTTTAATGTTAAATGTAATAATGATGATAATAATAATAATAATAATAATAATAATAATAATAATAATAATAATAATAATAATAATAATAATAATAATAATAATAATAATAATAATAATAATAATAATAATAGTAATAACAATAATATTTATAATACTTAGGAATAATAATACTAATAATAATAATAATAATAATACTAATAATAAAAATGATAAAAATAATAATGATACTTATTTTATTAATTCATAAAATGATAATATTAATAATAATAATACTTATATTAATAGTAATAATGATACGATAATAATAATAGTAATGGTAATAGAAATACTACCTCAAAGAAGTAGCCATTAAAAAAATGTCCAAGTCCGGGTTTGAACCCTCGACGTCCCGCTATATGTTTCAATTCTGAAATAACACCCAACTTAAATTGTTTTTAACATTTACTTCTGCATCCTTCTTCTTCTTTTTTTTTAAAAAAAAAAAAAATGCCTGAGCCCAGGCACGAACCCAAAACCTCTAGTTCCTTGACCACACCCTTAAACCACCTGAGCTAGTTTGTTTTTCTGAAATAACACAGCTTATTTTCTTTTAACTTGTTTTCCAATTCTATCATCATCTTATCTTTTTACATCTAGTCGCCATCATCATCATCAAAACACATCTTTATCATAGAAAAATGATCATAACCGAAGCATCATCATAATTCTTATCATCATCTTTATTTTGTTATCATAATCATCATAAATCATTTATTATTTCATGTATTTATTTATTATGCTTCGTATCATTTATCATATTCATATCATTGTCATATTTGTATCAACACAAACATCATCAACTCGCCTTTACCATCATAACCATTATCATCATGGTATCAATATCATTATCACTTATATTTCCTCCTAAACATCATCATCAATTGAAATCATCTTAAACCACGATCATAATCATCATTATTCCATTATGATCATCAAGATCATCATCTTCATAATTCTTTCTAAATCTTATAATTATTACAACCATTCTTTCATCATCACCGCCACCTCATAGTCATCTCACCATTTTTATCATGAAGTCACGGTTTCATGTTCTTTCTTCGTAAAAAAAAATTGAAGTAGAAACATTTGTTACAGTTGGAAATGATCTAGCTCCAAATTGTCGGCCCAAAAACAAAATCATTGATCCAATAACAAAGGTGTTATATGGCCCAACTAAAGCCCGATTCCCATAAACAAAATGCAGTGGTTAAACATCCTTGTCCCACGTATTTTGTAACATATTTCTATCCCCACTTCATTTTTAAAATTCTTCATTTGTCAGCCATTAAGGTTCTTTGAGTTCTATATACTATATTATTATATTAAGTTGGCAACATATAATAATTGATGATGGTTTTGCAGCTGGTCCGATTAAAAAGAAAGAAAAGAAAAGTAGCGAACAGGAGAAATGGTTGGTGGTGGGTTGGGTACATGATTACAACAGCAAAGAAAAAAAATAACGTGATGGTGGTTTAGTGAAGGGTTTCGGTGGTAATCAGAAAGATAGAGAGGGAGAGAGAAAAATTGGTGGTTGCGGTTGTGATGGTGATAACGTGGTGGTGTATGTCGAAGGTTAAAAGAGAAGACAACGATGATGATTATGGTGATGGTGGTTAAAAGAATCCGTAGAGAGAGAAAGGATATGGTGGCCGGAGAAGGGGGTTTGTTGCAGCTGAAACTGTAACGAGTAACAACAGTATATCGATGATGGTTGTGTCATACCCCCAAATAGGGTCGGGGAAATATGACTTCACAATATCACAACACAAGTATGTATAAACGAGAACGACTCTATATGAGACGTTTTAATAAAACAAAATTTGATTTGAGCGGAAACATAATAATGTTTTACATAATGAAATTCAAATGATAAGTCTAATATGTGGACTCCAATGCAACAGCTAACTAAGTATCATAGAGCAGCACACAAGCTAATCTTCACCTGAGACAAACATGCTTAAAAGTGTCAACACAAAGGTTGAGTGAACATCATAGGTTTAGCAAATTTAATAAGTTTTAGACCACAAGATTTAATTCAAAATATCAAAATTTCGATATGCCATGAGTTATAATATCGAACTAAACATTAACCCCTGACACTGTACAGGTGTCGGCAATCATTATTATGTACCCCCTTGACAATCACGCCAATGGGTAGAGACGTCACTCTCAATAGGCCTACTCACAATAATTAAGCTTGCAAAATTCCAATTCCAGCAATTAACGATATTATGGCGGGGATTCGCATGTAATAATAAATACATGTTTAACAAAAGTCTCACAAAATTGCATATCAAATAGTTTAGGCACTTGAGTCTAAATTGTAAATCATTTTAAAAGCAAGCATGTGTCTCACCCCAAAAGTTGTAAAACAGTTAAGAAATAGTAAAAAGAGGGGCTATGAAGTTCACCTTAGTAGCAAGTAAGATATTCCACGCAAGAAGTATGAACGGAGTATGAAATCGGAGATCTCAACCTAGAGATATAACCTTTGATTAGTTAATGTCTAATATAGCAAATTATATTAACAGTGACGGTTTTCGAGAAAAGTTCCTATTTCCCAAAAGTTTCTATATTTGGAACCTACTATTTATGGAAGCTTCCACTTATAGCAAGCTTCTAATTTAAGAATGTTCGGGTTATAATCTTTAACAAAGACGTTGTACAACCTCGCTCAAACTTCGTTGCTAACATGCAAGTCACTCGAATGATCTATTGTTACCGAGCGGCTCAGGATCTCTTGACCAGAATCTAAGTCATGGCATTCGAGATCCACAAACTTCCCATAATGGTACCAAGGATCACCCTAGGCCACAAGCGGTGATGTTTGTAGTCTTTGTACGCTGTCTTTAATTATAACCTTTACGTTTAAGTTATACCTCCATTTTTATTGTCTTATATATTATTATTAGTTATTACTATTTTATAAGTTATATTGTATATTTTTATTACTTATAATATGATTATTACTATAGGTACTTATTAAACACGTATTAATATTATTATTACCATTAACTTCTTATTATTATTATAACCTAAATATATAATAAATTATATTATAAACTTAGTACATATTATAATTTCGTATTATCTAATAATAATATATGTAAATTAATACTTAATTCACCATATGATATATTCATAATACTTATAACTTAATTTAGCATATAAATCAGTAGGTTACTTACTAAAAATATTTTTATAAATTTTGTATAAATTTCCTTATTCTTTTATATTTCCGGTTTATAATAAATCAAGTTAATTAAGTAATAAATAGATATTCGACCTATATATATAGTTTTATATTTTTTTATAAGTTCCATATACTGTAAATAAGTTGTAAAAATATAATTTCGAAAATTATGTATATATTATTATTTAGTTTATATTTTCTTGTACTTTATCTGATATAATCGGTATTAATTAAATAAAATAGATAAATACTAAATAAATAATTTTTAATAATTTTTCCAATATCTATGTAACCTAATGATTATATAAAATTTTATAAAAATTAGTTTAATTCTTTTAGTATTTATTTTATATTTATTTTCTTATTTTCTCTCAGTTCATATAAATACTTTACAAAAATCAATTAAAATACTAAATATATTTATAAATATGATTTTATATTTTACACAACTTTATTACATACTTAGCAACTTAGAAAAATTTTATAGTTATTATATTTACTCTTTTCCTATTTATTACTACTTTTATATAGTTTCCATATTTAGTACTTATTAAATTCGTTTTTAATTAAAATAATTATCAAATAACTAAGTTTATAATTTCTATAAGTTTCATTTAGTGCAAAAACCTGTAGAAAATTTTATAAAATTATTCTACCTTGTTTTTATATTTATTTGTATTTATTTCCTTATTTATCTTCTCGGTTTATATGTAAACAAAGTTAATTATGCATAAAATACTAATTCGACTTAAACCATAAATTTTATAATTTTTATAAGTTCTATATACTGTAAATATAATATAAAAAAATTTATAAATCGATTTTATATGGCTTACAATATTTATTTAGAATTTTACAATCTAATATACATAATATTCCATAAATAACTAATTAAATATAATAAACCTTTCAAAATATTATATAACGACCTAGATACGTTTCTTAACAGTTCTAAGTTGTTTTTATGCAAAACCTACTGTTCTTATATTTTTATACGAATTATTACTATTTTTTACATATATGTATATTGTTTTCAATACTAAATATGTAATAACTATTTAGAACAGCAAATAAATTAAGTTTTTGATTCCAAAACTCTTTATACATTAAAAAGAAGTTACGAAAATGTTTTTTTCACTTTTTGAAGTCGTTTTTTATTTTTTATTAATTTTCGCTTATATAAACCCTAGCCGATAGATATAATTAAAATAAATATGTAATACATATTAAAAATAATATTTTTGACTTATATCATCTTTATAACATTAATATTACCTGGAAAAATTGTTTTTACGAATTTTAATAGTTTATAGCTATTTTATTAAATTTTTGTACATATATGCATATACCGAAAGAAAAAAAATAAAAGAAAAAGAGAGAAAAAGTACCTCAAATATTTTAAAGGCTTGGGAGAGTTTCCAGAAATTTTTATAAAAAAAATGAGGGGTTTTAATGTGTATTTATAGGGTAAAAGTTTCTTGGAGAAAAAGGTATTAGAATTCTATTTAAATTTGGCATTATCTTGATTAATTAATTAAATCCGAATTTAATATATTTAATTTAAATATTTTGGTTATAATAAAATAAAAATAAAATCTTATCTAATATTTTAGAAGTTTCTAGATTTTATTTAAATTTGTTATTATCTCTTTTATTTATTTATTTATTTATCCAATTAGTAATAAATATATAAATATTATATCATTTAATTCAATAATTATATTAATTAATCATTTAATTAGTTTATAGTTTTACATTATAGTTTTATATTTTATAATTGTGCACAATTATTTATTACATGTTAATATCAATTATAGTATATTACGATTAATATAGACTTTAATTATATCGTATTAATTAAGAAGAACAACACTAGACATTAATACACATAAAGATGCAAAGAAATCCTAGGGGTATAATAGTCAAATTAGAAGTGGAAAAGTGAGGGTTGTTATAGTACCTCCCCGTTAATTTAAACTTCGTCCCGAAGTTTCAGGAAGACTTCTCGGCTGCATCAGCAGGTGAGAATAGAAGTGGATATTTCCGTTTCATTTGGGTCTTCACGTTCCCAGGTATACTCGGGGCCTCTTCGTGAATTTCAACGGATCTTAACGGTAGGAATAGAGCTTTGTTTCAAACGTTAAACCTCACTATCCATAGCTTCTATAAGTTTTTTTTTTTTTTTTTTTGTTGAAGTGCAATTTATCATCAATGCGGAGATCACTCAAGGAAATAACAAGCATGTCATCAACAAGATACTTTTTAAGATTCGAGATGTGAAATGTATGAACTTTAATTAACAGGAAGTGTTGACTAAAAATTACCATTCGGCCAACGTTTTGTTAAAGCAAAGTTTACACTTAATTATAGTGGGGATCTATGTGAGTGATAGCTGATATTGTATGAAATTTCAGCCAAAAGGGCCTGGGTGATTAGAATATCTAGTCTTATGGACTTCACCCATGACTAGTTCCCGAAAAATTTCTGAATAGCGGTGATTTTTATAGGATCGACATGTATTCCTTCACTATCAACTACATGCCCAAGAAATTGTACGGTTCGCAGCCAAAGTTCACACTTGAAAAACTTGGCATTCAGTTGTACCTTCTTTAAGAGCTCTTAGAATAATTCGCAGAGGTTGCTCATACTCTTTCTCGCTCTTGTAATAGCTTAAGATGTCATTAATGAAAATGGTTACGAATTTATCAAGATGAGGTTTGTATACACGGTTCATAAGATCCATGAATACAGCAGGAGCATTGGTTAAACCAAAAGGCATGACAAGAAACTCATAATGCCCATAACGTGTTCGGAAAGCGGTCTTAGAAATATCAGTTTCTTTGACTCTTAATGGATGATAACCCAACCTAAGATCAATCTTCGAATAGAGACTTGGTCCTTGCAGTTGATCAAACAGGTCATCAATAAGTGGGACTGGATAACGATTTTTGATGGTTAGCTTGTTGAGTTCTCGGTAATCAATACACATTCTCAACGTGCCATCTTTCTTCTTGACAAATAGAACGGGTGCTCCTCATTGAGGCAAGCTAGGACGAATGAAACCTTTCTCCAAAAGTTCTTTGGAGTTTGACAAATATGGCTTACAATATTTATTTAGAATTTTACAATCTAATATACATAATATTCCATAAATAACTAATTAAATATAATAAACCTTCCAAAATATTATATAACGACCTAGATATGTTTCTTAACAGTTCTAAGTTGTTTTTATGCAAAACCTACTGTTCTTATATTTTTATACGAATTATTACTATTTTTTACATATATGTATATTGTTTTCAATACTAAATATGTAATAACTATTTAGAACAGCAAATAAATTAAGTTTTCGATTCCAAAACTCTTTATACATTAAAAAGAAGTTACGAAAATGTTTGTTTCACTTTTTGAAGTCGTTTTTTATTTTTTATTAATTTTCGCTTATATAAACCCTAGCCGATAGATATAATTAAAATAAATATGTAATACATATTAAAAATAATATTTTTGACTTATATCATCTTTATAACATTAATAGTACCTGGAAAAATTGTTTTTACGAATTTTAATAGTTTATAGCTATTTTATTAAATTTTTGTACATATATGCATATACCGAAAGAAAAAAAATAAAAGAAAAAGAGAGAAAAAGTACCTCAAATATTTTCAAGGCTTGGGAGAGTTTCCAGAAATTTTTATAAAAAAAATGAGGGGTTTTAATGTGTATTTATAGGGTAAAAGTTTCTTGGAGAAAAAGGTATTAGAATTCTATTTAAATTTGGCATTATCTTGATTAATTAATTAAATCCGAATTTAATATATTTAATTTAAATATTTTGGTTATAATAAAATAAAAATAAAATCTTATCTAATATTTTAGAAGTTTCTAGATTTTATTTAAATTTGTTATTATCTCTTTTATTTATTTATTTATTTATCCAATTAGTAATAAATATATAAATATTATATCATTTAATTCAATAATTATATTAATTAATCATTTAATTAGTTTATAGTTTTACATTATAGTTTTATATTTTATAATTGTGCACAATTATTTATTACATGTTAATATCAATTATAGTATATTACGATTAATATAGACTTTAATTATATCGTATTAATTAAGAAGAACAACACTAGACATTAATACACATAAAGATGCAAAGAAATCCTAGGGGTATAATAGTCAAATTAGAAGTGGAAAAGTGAGGGTTGTTATAGTACCTCCCCGTTAATTTAAACTTCGTCCCGAAGTTTCAGGAAGACTTCTCGGCTGCATCAGCAGGTGAGAATAGAAGTGGATATTTCCGTTTCATTTGGGTCTTCACGTTCCCAGGTATACCCGGGGCCTCTTCGTGAATTCCAACGGATCTTAACGATAGGAATAGAGCTTTGTTTCAAACGTTAAACCTCACGATCGATAGCTTCTATAAGTTTTTTTTTTTTTTTTTTTTTTTTGTTGAAGTGCAAATCAATGCGGAGATCACTCAAGGAAATAACAAGCATGTCATCAACAAGATACTTTTTAAGATTCGAGATGTGAAATGTATGAACTTTAATTAACAGGAAGTGTTGACTAAAAATTACCATTCGGTCAACGTTTTGTTAAAGCAAAGTTTACACTTAATTATAGTGGGGATCTATGTGAGTGATAGCTGATATTGTATGAAATTTCAGCCAAAAGGGCCTGGGTGATTAGAATATCTAGTCTTATGGACTTCACCCATGACTAGTTCCCGAAAAATTTCTGAATAGCGGTGATTTTTATAGGATCGACATGTATTCCTTCACTATCAACTACATGCCCAAGAAATTGTACGGTTCGCAGCCAAAGTTCACACTTGAAAAACTTGGCATTCAGTTGTACCTTCTTTAAGAGCTCTTAGAATAATTCGCAGAGGTTGCTCATACTCTTTCTCGCTCTTGGAATAGCTTAAGATGTCATTAATGAAAATGGTTACGAATTTACCAAGATGAGGTTTGTATACACGGTTCATAAGATCCATGAATACAGCAGGAGCATTGGTTAAACCAAATGGCATGACAAGAAACTCATAATGCCCATAACGTGTTCGGAAAGCGGTCTTAGAAATATCAGTTTCTTTGACTCTTAATGGATGATAACCCAACCTAAGATAAATCTTCAAATAGAGACTTGGTCCTTGCAGTTGATCAAACAGGTCATCAATAAGTGGGACTGGATAACGATTTTTGATGGTTAGCTTGTTGAGTTCTCGGTAATCAATACACATTCTCAACGTGCCATCTTTCTTCTTGACAAATAGAACGGGTGCTCCTCACGGAGGCAAGCTAGGACGAATGAAACCTTTCTCCAAAAGTTCTTTGGAGTTTGATTGGATATTTCCTTCATTTCGGATGGAGCTAAGCGGTATGGTACCTATGTAATAGGTTGTAGTGACCCGAACTTTTCCATGTTTATATATATTAATTGAGATTGATATTTACATGATTAAATGTTTCCAACATGTTAAGCAATCAAACTTATTAAGACTTGATTAATTGAAATATGTTTCATATAGACAATTGACCACCCAAGTTGACCGGCGATTCACGAACGTTAAAACTTGTAAAAACGACATGACGATATATATATGGATATACATATGGTTAACATGAGATTATGATAAGTAAGTATCTCCATAAGTATATTAACAATGAGTTATATACATATAAACAAGACTACTAACTTAAGGATTTCGAAACGAGACATATATGTAACGATTATCGTTGTAACGACATTTAAATGTATATATATCATATTAAGATATATTAATATATCATAATATCATGATAATATAATAATTTAACATCTCATTAGATATAATAAACAATGGGTTAACAACATTAGTTGAGATCGTTAACTTAAAGGTTTCAAAACAACACTTACATGTAACGACTAACGATGACTTAACGACCCAGTTAAAATGTATATACATGTAGTGTATTTAGATGTATTAAAATACTTTTGGAAGACTTCAAGACATATATCAAAACACTCATACTTAACGAAAATGGTTACAGTTACTTTTCCATTCTTTTCTTTCATCAAGAATTCTAGTCGTATTCTTACCCGTATTATACACAGCTTCAAAACGTACTTACTATGAGTATATACCAATAGGAACTAGAATGGGATTCCACTCTTGATTATGTCATGTATGACTAATCAATTTTAACTTCTACCATGAGCTAGTCAACTAACTAGAACTCCTTTTAACCCCACTCACCACTCACCAATTACCACTCATCATTCACTCCATTTCACTTCCAATTCTCTTTCTAATTCTCTCTCAACACACACACACTATTATGAACGTATTTTTCTAGTAGTTAATCATCATCTTCATCAAAAATCACTTCAAGAATCAAGCTAGAATCATCATAGGAAGAACACTTCAAGAACACTTCAAAAATCCCTTCAAGTTTACTAATTTACTTCCAAGCTTTCTAATCCATTCCAAGTAATCATCTAAGATCAAGAAACCTTTGTTATATACAGTAGGTTATCTTTCTTATTCAAGGTAATATTCATATTCAAACTTTGATTCAATTTCTATAACTATAAACTATCTTAATTCGAGTAAAAATCTTACTTGAACTTGTTTTTGTGTCATGATCCTACTTCAAGAACTTTCAAGCCATCCAAGATCCTTTGAAGCTAGATCATTTCTTGTCACTTCCAGTAGGTTTACCTACTAAACTTGAGGTAGTAATGATGTTCATAACATCATTCGATTCATATATATAAAACTATCTTATTCGAAGGTTTAAACTCGTAATCACTAGAACATAGTTTAGTTAATTCTAAACTTGTTCGCAAACAAAAGTTAATCCTTCTAACTTGACTTTTAAAATTAACTAAACACATGTTCTATATTTATATGATATGCTAACTTAATGATTTAAAACCTGGAAACACGAAAAACACCGTAAAACCGGATTTACGCCGTCGTAGTAACACCGCGGGCTGTTTTGGGTTAGTTATTTAAAAACTATGATAAACTTTGATTTAAAAGTTGTTATTCTGAGAAAATGATTTTTATTATGAACATGAAACTATATCCAAAAATTATGGTTAAACTCAAAGTGGAAGTATGTTTTCTAAAATGGTCATCTAGACGTCGTTCTTTCGACTGAAATGACTACCTTTACAAAAATGACTTGTAACTTATTTTTCCGACTATAAACCTATACTTTTTCTATTTAGATTCATAAAATAGAGTTCAATATGAAACCATAGCAATTTGATTCACTCAAAACGGATTTAAAATGAAGAAGTTATGGGTAAAACAAGATTGGATAATTTTTCTCATTTTAGCTACGTGAAAATTGGTAACAAATCTATTCCAACCATAACTTAATCAACTTGTATTGTATATTATGTAATCTTGAGATACCATAGACACGTATACAATGTTTTGACCTATCATGTCGACACATCTATATATATTTCGGAACAACCATAGACACTCAATATGTGAATGTTGGAGTTAGCTATACAGGGTTGAGGTTGATTCCAAAATATATATAGTTTGAGTTGTGATCAATACTGAGATACGTATACACTGGGTCGTGGATTGATTCAAGATAATATTTATCGATTTATTTCTGTACATCTAACTGTGAACAACTAGTTGTAGGTTACTAACGAGGACATCTGACTTAATAAACTTAAAACATCAAAATATATTAAAAGTGTTGTAAATATATTTTAAACATACTTTGATAAATATGTATATATTGTTATAGGTTCGTGAATCAACCAGTGGCCAAGTCTTACTTCCCGACGAAGTAAAAATCTGTGAAAGTGAGTTATAGTCCCACTTTTAAAATCTAATATTTTTGGGATGAGAATACATGCAGGTTTTATAAATGATTTACAAAATAGACACAAGTACGTGAAACTACATTCTATGGTTGAATTATCGAAATCAAATATGCCCCTTTTTATTAAGTCTGGTAATCTAAGAATTAGGGAACAGATACCCTAATTGACGCGAATCCTAAAGATAGATCTATTGGGCCTAACAAACCCCATCCAAAGTACCGGATGCTTTAGTACTTCGAAATTTATATCATATCCGAAGGGTATCCCGGAATGATGGGGATATTCTTATATATATGCATCTTGTTAATGTCGGTTACCAGGTGTTCACCATATGAATGATTTTTATCTCTATGTATGGGATGTGTATTGAAATATGAAATCTTGTGGTCTATTGTTACGATTTGATATATATAGGTTAAACCTATAACTCACCAACATTTTTGTTGACGTTTAAAGCATGTTTATTCTCAGGTGAATACTAAGAGCTTCCGCTGTTGCATACTAAAATAAGGACAAGATTTGGAGTCCATGTTTGTATGATATTGTGTAAAAACTGCATTCAAGAAACTGATTTCGATGTAACATATTTGTATTGTAAACCATTATGTAATGGCCGTGTGTAAACAGGATATTTTAGATTATCATTATTTGATAATCTACGTAAAGCTTTTTAAACCTTTATTTATGAAATAAAGGTTATGGTTTGTTTTAAAAATGAATGCAGTCTTTGAAAAACGTCTCATATAGAGGTCAAAACCTCGCAACGAAATCAATTAATATGGAACGTTTTTAATCAATAAGAACGGGACATTTCAGTTGGTATCCGAGCGTTGGTCTTAGAGAACCAGAAAATTTGCATTAGTGTGTCTTATCGAGTTTGTTAGGATGCATTAGTGAGTCTAGACTTCGACCGTGTTTTCTTTAAAAATGATTGCTTAACATTTTTGTTGGAAACTATATATTTTTAACATATGAATATTATGTGATATATTAATCTCTTAACGTGTTTGATATTATGTGATAGATGTCTACCTCTAGAACAAGTCTCATTGACTCACCTAATAATAATGAAGAGTCAAATGTAAATTGGAATGATTCGTGGACTGATTCACAAGTTCCCGAAGAGGAACCGGAAGAAGAGTCGGAACCAGAAGAAGAATCGGAACCGGAAGAAGAATCGGAACCGGATGAAGAAATAGAACCGGTGGGGGAAATAATAAAACGGTTAAGTAAAAGAAAATCCTCAACCAACCGACCAAGGTTAATTATGGCCAATGGTGTTTCCGCTAAGGAAGCAAAATATTGGGAGGATTACCAATTCTCCGATGAATCGGATTCTGACGAGAATTCCGATGATGTTATAGAAATTACCCCAACTGAATTTAAAAAGGCAAAAGAAAATAATAAGGGAAAGGGCATAAAAATAGAGAAATCTAATTCCAACCCCGATGAACTTTATATGTATCGTCAACCCCCGAAGTCCTTAAGTTGTAATAATGACCCGGGAACCTCTAAACCACCAGGTTTTTCTAAACCAATGTGGACAACGACGGCTCGTATTAGGGGAACATCATATATCCCTAGAAACTTGGCAAAACGAACCAAAACCGAACAAGAAGAAATGAGCGAGTCGGAATAAGATAGTTGTATTCGTGTGGTGTAATATATGTAATATAGTGTGCTTATTCTTTATGATATATGTAAAAATTGCTTGTATTAATAAGTATTTTTTTTATGAATCTAACTCTTGTCTATTTTACAGTATAAAAACACAAAATGGATAGACAACCCAATATTTTAAGAGACCTACCCGGAGACATGATTGATGAAATCTTGTCTAGAGTCGGTCAGAATTCCTCGGCACAACTATTTAAGGCGAGATCAGTTTGTAAGACATTCGAAGAACGTTCCAAGAATGCCTTGGTTTATAAAAGGCTTTCATTCGAAAGATGGGGGATATCACATTGGGAAATCCATAAGTTACGATGTGTTTACTTTGACGCATATGTTGCGGGGAACCCAAATGCTATTTTACGCAATGGGTTAAGAAATTATTTTGACTCAATATATCCGAATATTGAACTTCGTGATTTAGAAAAAGCGGCTAACATGTAACATAAAGAAGCATGTTATGCTTACGGATTAGTAATGTTCGCTTCTCACCAAAGTGAGAACAAGAACATCGGCCTACAACTATTAAACAAAACGTTCCCACAAGTGACGGAGTCGGTAATTGGGGTAAGAAATGAGGTTTTTAGGTTATTACGAGACTGTTGGACATTTCGTAACCCTCGTCCCTTTGACGACGTTACAACACGCTGTCTTATCAACGGCCATAACGGTTATGTTTCACAAGACCAAGGATGGGAAGTAATCCTAGTAAAACCAGAATGCATGACTTGTTTCTGGACGTATGAATTACGTGTCTTTATTGCCTTTGCTGAACGACTTGTGTACTAGCTAGAATTATCTTCACAACCATCTTGTATCAAATTTATTGTGTGCTATATTTCATGCTATATGTAAAATAAGCGGTATTGTAAGTTTGTAAAATATTGTGTAAAAGTTTGAACGCGAAATATTATTATAATCAGTTTTTCATATAGAATTGTAGTAGTTGAATTGTATATTAGCTACTAAGTATGAACTTAACGGGTAGGTACTACCCGAATTCAAACTTATAAAACGCTAATATGAAGAAAAAGCTTTTATAAATGAGTTCATATTATGCTACGAAATACTATTAACTACTCTTAATATTCTGTATGATTAACTTGTTCCATTTGACTATTTTGAAGGAAATGGCACCGACTACTCGACACACCGTGAATATGAATGAAGAGGAATTCCGTACTTTTCTAGCTTCAAACATAGCCGCAGTACAGGCTGCGCTACATACCAACAATAACCTTGGATCTAGCAGTACAGGAAATCGTGTAGGATGCACCTACAAAGAATTCACTGCCTGCAAACCTTTGGAATTTGATGGAACCGAAGGACCGATCGGATTGAAACGGTGGACCGAGAAGGTCGAATCGGTGTTTGCCATAAGTATGTGTACTGAAGAGGACAAAGTGAAGTACGCTACGCATACCTTCACAGGTTCTGCGTTAACATGGTAGAATACCTATCTAGAGCAAGTGGGACAAGACGATGCGTACGCACTACCGTGGTCAGCATTCAAGCACTTGATGAACGAGAAGTACCGTCCCAGAACCGAGGTCAATAAGCTCAAGACAGAACTTAGAGGGTTACGAACCCAAGGATTTGATATTACCACGTACGAAAGACGATTCACAGAATTGTGCCTATTGTGTCCGGGAGCATTCGAAGATGAGGAAGAGAAGATCGACGCGTTTGTGAAAGGATTACCGGAAAGAATCCAAGAAGATATAAGTTCACACGAGCCCGCCTCCATACAACAGGCATGTAGAATGGCTCACAAACTAGTGAACCAGATTGAAGAAAGAATTAAAGAACAGACTGCTGAAGAGGCCAATGTGAAGCAAGTCAAAAGAAAGTGGGAGGAAAACGGTGATAAGAATCACCAATACAACAACAACAGCAATTACAACAATAATCGCAACAATTATCCCAACAATCGCAACATCAATCGCAACTACAACAAACGGCCCAACAATAACAACAACAACAACAACAACAACAACAACAACAGCAACTACAACAATCATCCCAACAACAATAATAACCGCAACAACAACAACAATCAGAAGCAGCTATGCCAAAGGTGTGAAAATTATCACTCGGGGTTCTGCACCAAATTTTGCAACAAGTGTAAAAGAAATGGTCATAGCGCGGCGAAGTGTGAGGTCTACGGACCAGGGGTTAATAGAACGAAAGGAACAAATGGTTTTAGAACGAGTAATGGCGGAGCAAGTAGTGTCGGAGCAAGTTATGCCAATGTAGTTTGTTATAAATGTGGAAAACCGGGCCACATTATTAGAAATTGCCCGAACCAGGAGAACATGAATGGACAAGGCTGCGGAAGAGTTTTCAATATTAATGCGGCAGAGGCACAGGAAGACCCGGAGCTTGTTACGGGTACGTTTCTTATTGACAATAAATCTGCTTACGTTTTATTTGATTCGGGTGCGGATAGAAGCTATATGAGTAGAGATTTTTGTGCTAAATTAAGTTGTACATTGACGCCTTTGGATAGTAAATTTTTACTCGAATTAGCAAATGGTAAATTAATTTTAGCAGATAATATATGTCGGAATCGAGAAATTAAACTGGTTAGCGAAACATTTAAGATTGATTTGATACCAGTAGAGTTAGGGAGTTTTGATGTGATAATCGGTATGGACTGGTTGAAAGAAGTGAAAGCAGAGATCGTTTGTTACAAAAATGCAATTCGCATTATAAGAGAAAAAGGAAAACCCTTAATGGTGTATGGAGAAAAGGGCAACACGAAGCTACATCTTATTAGTAATTTGAAGGCACAAAAACTAATAAGAAAAGGTTGCTATGCTGTTCTAGCACACGTCGAGAAAGTACAAACTGAAGAAAAGAGCATCAATGATGTTCCCATTGCAAAAGAATTTCCCGATGTATTTCCGAAAGAATTACCGGGATTACCCCCACATCGATCCGTTGAATTTCAAATAGATCTTGTACCAGGAGCTGCACCAATAGCTCGTGCTCCATACAGACTCGCACCCAGCGAGATGAAAGAACTGCAAAGCCAATTACAAGAACTTTTAGAGCGTGGTTTCATTCGACCAACCACATCACCGTGGGGAGCTCCTGTTTAGTTTGTCAAGAAGAAAGATGGTACATTCAGGTTGTGTATCGACTACCGAGAGTTGAACAAACTTACCATCAAGAACCGCTACCCACTACCGAGAATCGATGACTTATTTGATCAACTACAAGGCTCGTCTGTTTATTCAAAGATTGACTTACGTTCCGGGTATCATCAAATGCGGGTGAAAGAAGATGATATTCCAAAGACTGCTTTCAGAACACGTTACGGTCATTACGAGATTATGGTCATGCTGTTTGGTTTAACTAATGCACCAGCTGTGTTCATGGACCTTATGAACCGAGTGTGTGGACCATACCTTGACAAGTTTGTCATTGTTTTCATTGATGACATACTTATTTACTCAAATAATGACCAAGAACACGGTGAACATTTGAGAAAGGTGTTAGAAGTATTGAGGAAGGAAGAATTGTACGCTAAGTTTTCAAAGTATGCATTTTGGTTGGAAGAAGTTCAATTCCTCGGTCACATAGTGAACAAAGAAGGTATTAAGGTGGATCCGGCAAAGATAGAAACTGTTGAAAAGTGGGAAACCCCGAAAACTCCGAAACACATACGCCAATTTTTAGGACTAGCTGGTTACTACAGAAGGTTCATCCAAGATTTTTCCAGAATAGCAAAACCCTTGACTGCATTAACGCATAAAGGGAAGAAATTTGAATGGAATGATGAACAAGAGAAAGCGTTTCAGTTATTGAAGAAAAAGCTAACTACGGCACCTATATTGTCATTGCCTGAAGGGAATGATGATTTTGTGATTTATTGTGATGCATCAAAGCAAGGTCTCGGTTGTGTATTAATGCAACGAACGAAGGCGATTGCTTATGCGTCTAGACAATTGAAGATACACGAACAAAATTATACGACGCATGATTTGGAATTAGGCGCGGTTGTTTTTGCATTAAAGACTTGGAGGCACTAGTTATATGGGGTCAAAAGTATTATATATACCGACCACAAAATTCTTCAACACATATTTAATCAGAAACAACTGAATATGAGGCAGCGTAGGTGGATTGAATTATTGAATGATTACGACTTTGAGATTCGTTACCACCCGGGGAAGGCAAATGTGGTAGCCGATGCCTTGAGCAGGAAGGACAGAGAACCCATTCGAGTAAAATCTATGAATATAATGATTCATAATAACATTACTACTCAAATAAAGGAGGCGCAACAAGGAGTTTTAAAATAGGGAAATTTAAAGGATCAAATACCCAAAGGATCGGAGAAGCATCTTAATATTCGGGAAGACGGAACCCGGTATAGGGCTGAAAGGATTTGGGTACCAAAATTTGGAGATATGAGAGAAATGGTACTTAGAGAAGCTCATAAAACCAGATACTCAATACATCCTGGAACGGGGAAGATGTACAAGGATCTCAAGAAACATTTTTGGTGGCCGGGTATGAAAGCCGATGTTGCTAAATACATAGGAGAATGTTTGACGTGTTCTAAGGTCAAAGCTGAGCATCAGAAACCATCAGGTCTACTTCAACAACCCGAAATCCCGGAATGGAAATGGGAAAACATTACCATGGATTTCATCACTAAATTGCCAAGGACTGCAAGTGGTTTTGATACTATTTGGGTAATAGTTGATCGTCTCACCAAATCAGCACACTTCCTGCCAATAAGAGAAGATGACAAGATGGATATGTTAGCACAACTGTATTTGAAGGAAGTCGTCTCCAGACATGGAATACCAATCTCTATTATCTCTGATAGGGATGGCAGATTTATTTCAAGATTCTGGCAGACATTACAGCAAGCATTAGGAACTCGTCTAGACATGAGTACTGCCTATCATCCACTAACTGATGGGCAGAGCGAAAGGACGATACAAACGCTTGAAGACATGCTACGAGCATTTGTTATTGATTTCGGAAACAGTTGGGATCGACATCTACCATTAGCAGAATTTTCCTACAACAACAGCTACGATTCAAGCATTGAGATGGCGCCGTTTGAAGCACTTTATGGTAGAAAGTGCAGGTCTCCGATTTGTTGGAGTGAAGTGGGGGATAGACAGATTACGGGTCCGGAGATTATACAAGAAACTACCGAGAAGATCATCCAAATCCAACAACGGTTAAAAACTACCCAAAGTCGACAAAAGAGCTACGCTGACATTAAAAGAAAAGATATAGAATTTGAAATTGGAGAGATGGTCATGCTTAAAGTTGCACCTTGGAAAGGCGTTGTTCGATTTGGTAAATGAGGGAAATTAAATCCAAGGTATATTGGACCATTCAAGATTATTGATCGTGTCGGACCAGTAGCTTACCGACTTGAGTTACCTCAACAACTCGCGGCTGTACATAACACTTTCCACGTCTCGAATTTGAAGAAATGTTTTGCTAAAGAAGATCTCACTATTCCGTTAGATGAAATCCAAATCAACGAAAAACTCCAATTCATCGAAGAACCCGTCGAAATAATGGATCGTGAGGTTAAAAGACTTAAGCAAAACAAGATACCAATTGTTAAGGTTCGATGGAATGCTCGTAGAGGATCCGAGTTCACCTGGGAGCGTGAATATCAGATAAAGAAGAAATACCCGCATCTATTTCCAGAAGATTCGTCAACACCTTCAACAGCTTAAAATTTCGGGACGAAATTTATTTAACGGGTAGGTACTGTAGTGACCCGAACTTTTCCATGTTTATATATATTAATTGAGATTGATATTTACATGATTAAATGTTTCCAACATGTTAAGCAATCAAACTTGTTAAGACTTGAGTAACTGAAATATGTTTCATATAGACAATTGACCACCCAAGTTGACCGGCGATTCACGAACGTTAAAACTTGTAAAAATGACATGACGATATATATATGGATATACATATGGTTAACATGAGATTATGATAAGTATCTCCATAAGTATATTAACAATGAGTTATATACATATAAACAAGACTACTAACTTAAGGATTTCGAAACGAGACATATATGTAACGATTATCGTTGTAACGACATTTAAATGTATATATATCATATTAAGATATATTAATATATCATAATATCATGATAATATAATAATTTAACATCTCATTAGATATAATAAACAATGGGTTAACAACATTAATTGAGATCGTTAACTTAAAGGTTTCAAAACAACACTTACATGTAACGACTAACGATGACTTAACGACCCAGTTAAAATGTATATACATGTAGTGTATTTAGATGTATTAAAATACTTTTGGAAGACTTCAAGACATATATCAAAACACTCATACTTAACGAAAATGGTTACAGTTACTTTTCCATTCTTTTCTTTCATCAAGAATTCTAGTCGTATTCTTACCCGTATTATACACAGCTTCAAAATGTACTTACTATGAGTATATACCAATAGGAACTAGCATGGGATTCCACTCTTGATTATGTCATGTATGACTAATCAATTTTAACTTCTACCATGAGCTAGTCAACTAACTAGAACTCCTTTTAACCCCACTCACCACTCACCAATTACCACTCATCATTCACTCCATTTCACTTCCAATTCTCTTTCTAATTCTCTCTCAACACACACACACTATTATGAACGTATTTTTCTAGTAGTTAATCATCATCTTCATCAAAAATCACTTCAAGAATCAAGCTATAATCATCATAGGAAGAACACTTCAAGAACACTTCAAAAATCCCTTCAAGTTTACTAATTTACTTCCAAGCTTTCTAATCCATTCCAAGTAATCATCTAAGATCAAGAAACCTTTGTTATATACAGTAGGTTATCTTTCTTATTCAAGGTAATATTCATATTCAAACTTTGATTCAATTTCTATAACTATAAACTATCTTAATTCGAGTAAAAATCTTACTTGAACTTGTTTTTGTGTCATGATCCTACTTCAAGAACTTTCAAGCCATCCAAGATCCTTTGAAGCTAGATCATTTCTTGTCACTTCCAGAAGGTTTACCTACTAAACTTGAGGTAGTAATGATGTTCATAACATCATTCGATTCATATATATAAAACTATCTTATTCGAAGGTTTAAACTCGTAATCACTAGAACATAGTTTAGTTAATTCTAAACTTGTTCGCAAACAAAAGTTAATCCTTCTAACTTGACTTTTAAAATTAACTAAACACATGTTCTATATCTATATGATATGCTAACTTAATGATTTAAAACCTGGAAACACGAAAAACACCGTAAAACCGGATTTACGCCGTCGTAGTAACACCGCGGGCTATTTTGGGTTAGTTAATTAAAAACTATGATAAACTTTGATTTAAAAGTTGTTATTCTGAGAAAATGATTTTTATTATGAACATGAAACTATATCCAAAAATTATGGTTAAACTCAAAGTGGAAGTATGTTTTCTAAAATGGTCATCTAGACGTCGTTCTTTCAACTGAAATGACTACCTTTACAAAAACTACTTGTAACTTATTTTTCCGACTATAAACCTATACTTTTTCTGTTTAGATTCATAAAATAGAGTTCAATATGAAACCATAGCAATTTGATTCACTCAAAACGGATTTAAAATGAAGAAGTTATGGGTAAAACAAGATTGGATAATTTTTCTCATTTTAGCTACGTGAAAATTGGTAACAAATCTATTCCAACCATAACTTAATCAACTTGTATTGTATATTATGTAATCTTGAGATACCATAGACACGTATACAATGTTTCAACCTATCATGTCGACACATCTATATATATTTCGGAACAACCATAGACACTCAATATGTGAATGTTGGAGTTAGCTATACAGGGTTGAGGTTGATTCCAAAATATATATAGTTTGAGTTGTGATCAATACTGAGATACGTATACACTGGGTCGTGGATTGATTCAAGATAATATTTATCGATTTATTTCTGTACATCTAACTGTGGACAACTAGTTGTAGGTTACTAACGAGGACATCTGACTTAATAAACTTAAAACATCAAAATATATTAAAAGTGTTGTAAATATATTTTAAACATACTTTGATATATATGTATATATTGTTATAGGTTCGTGAATCAACCAGTGGCCAAGTCTTACTTCCCGACGAAGTAAAAATCTGTGAAAGTGAGTTATAGTCCCACTTTTAAAATCTAATATTTTTGGGATGAGAATACATGCAGGTTTTATAAATGATTTACAAAATAGACACAAGTACGTGAAACTACATTCTATGGTTGAATTATCGAAATCAAATATGCCCCTTTTTATTAAGTCTGGTAATCTAAGAATTAGGGAACAGACACCCTAATTGACGCGAATCCTAAAGATAGATCTATTGGGCCTAACAAACCCCATCCAAAGTACCGGATGCTTTAGTACTTCGAAATTTATATCATATCCGAAGGGTGTCCCGGAATGATGGGGATATTCTTATATATATGCATCTTGTTAATGTCGGTTACCAGGTGTTCACCATATGAATGATTTTTATCTCTATGTATGGGATGTGTATTGAAATATGAAATCTTGTGGTCTATTGTTACGATTTGATATATATAGGTTAAACCTATAACTCACCAACATTTTTGTTGACGTTTAAAGCATGTTTATTCTCAGGTGAATACTAAGAGCTTCCGCTGTTGCATACTAAAATAAGGACAAGATTTGGAGTCCATGTTTGTATGATATTGTGTAAAAACTGCATTCAAGAAACTGATTTCGATGTAACATATTTGTATTGTAAACCATTATGTAATGGCCGTGTGTAAACAGGATATTTTAGATTATCATTATTTGATAATCTACGTAAAGCTTTTTAAACCTTTATTTATGAAATAAAGGTTATGGTTTGTTTTAAAAATGAATGCAGTCTTTGAAAAACGTCTCATATAGAGGTCAAAACCTCGCAACGAAATCAATTAATATGGAACGTTTTTAATCAATAAGAACGGGACATTTCATAGGTGCAGCACCGGGCGTGGATAATTTGAAAGCAAAAGATAATATAATATATCTAGAGTTGTTATTTTAGTTGACAATATAGTGATAAGGAGTAAGTAACGGCTCACAATGGTCCTAAGGTTGGTCAAATCTTATTTCCATCATGATCCATTAGGATTTCTGCATGACTTATCATAATATAACTACGTTGATCAAGCGCCATTATATTATACTAAATCATACTTTTATCACTCCATAAGGTTACTACTATGTCATCTAGTCAATATTCATCTTCTTCGAGGTGAATGATTCAATGGAAAATGAATGAAAATAAAATAACATCATTCATTCATTTAAAAGAAAATAACCAGAGTATTACAGAAACTTAACGAAATCTTTCAAAATATAAAAGTACTAAATGGTAACATAAAGAACACTATGAGAAATTTAAATGACTCTTGTAGCTGCCAAAAACTCTTCATTGTGCCTCTTCCCCTTCTTCCTCATTATCCCGAGCTTCCTCGGCAGTCATCACAAACGCTCGGCCTTTAGCATTTCCCGTGTTATCCTTTTTCTTTGGACACTGGTTGCGAAAATGCCATGTTTCTCCACAGTCATAGCATGTAGGAACGGTTGTGTTGGCTTTTGTGGCAGGTGTATTGGTCGAAGGAACTGCAACCCTACAAGTCTTGGCTATATGACCAATCTTCTTACACTTAGTGCACTCAGCCTTGCACCACCCAGAATGGTGTCTCTCACAACGCCTGCAATAAGGTCGTTTCCCAGAATAACCTCTTCCTGAATTTTCAGCAACTTTCTTATTTGAACCTTGGTTTGATTCCTGACTAGTCTTAGCCTCGGATGGTTTATTAGCCGCGGCCTTTCTCCTCTTAGCCATCATCAAGTTTTGAGCCATAAGTATCACTGCATCTAAGGTCTCTTTACTAGCAGCAATAATATTTCCTTGAATCTCGTCAGGAAGACCTTCCATGTATCGCTCAATCTTCTTTTGTTCAGTGGGCACCATGTCCGGGCACAATGAAACCAACTCTATAAACCTGTTGGTATAAGCTTCAATATTAGTACCATTGACCTTCAATTCCCAAAACTCAACCTCTAGCTTTTGAATTTGGTTCCTTGGGCAAAACTTATTCGTCATCATTCTTTTCACAACGGCCCATGGAATAGTGAAAGGACCCGTTCATATACATTATAAACGATTCACAATAGTTGATTACATCGCGAGGTATTTGACCTCTATATGATACATTTTACAAACATTGCATTCGTTTTTAAAAGACAAACTTTCTTTACAACGAAAGTTGACGGCATGCACACCATTTCATAATACATCCAACTATAATTGACTTAATAATAATCTTGATGAACTCAATGACTCGAATGCAACGTCTTTCAAAATATGCCATGAATGACTCCAAGTAATATCCTTAAAATGAGCTAATGCACAGCGGAAGATTTCTTTAATACCTGAGAATAAACATGCTTTAAAGTGTCAACCAAAAGGTTGGTGAGTTCATAGGTTTATCATAACAATCATTTCAATATATTAATAGACCACAAGATTTCCGTTTATAAATATATATACACTCGCAAGTGTATAAAAGTATTCTATAAGTTGTAGGCACCCGGTAACAAGCCTTAACGTTCATGTTTTACCCTCTGAAGTACACCGAATCAGGTGTGTTATATAAACCTCGAAGTACTAAAGCATCCCATAGTCAGGATGGGGTTTGTCAGGCCCAATAGATCTATCTTTAGGATTCGCGCCTACCGTACATAGACAAGTAGTTTAATGTTACCAAGCTAAGGGTATATTTCTGGTTTAAACCCACATAGAATTAGTTTTAGTACTTGTGCCTATTTCGTAAAACATTTATAAAACAGCGCATGTATTCTCAGCCCAAAAATATATATTGCAAAAGCAATTAAAAAGGGAGCAAATGAAACTCACCATACTGTATTTCGTAGTAAAAATACATATAACGTCATTTAACAAGTGCAAGGTTGGCCTCGGATTCACGAACCTATATTAATTATATATATTTATATGTTGGTCAATATTTGTCTAACAATTTTTGGTCAAGTCATAGTGTACCACAATCATAATGCTCGAGACTAATATGCAAAAGTCAACAAAAGTCAACTTAACCCAAAATGACTTCTAAAATTTATACGTGTTTATTATATAACTTAACTATAGTCATTTTATATATTTAAATATATTTATTAGATTTTATAATAATAAAAGTCATTTATTAATAAAAATTTATATTAACGTTTATATATGATAAAATATACTTTTATATATCTTAAGTAGTAAAATTTATAAAGTTCACTTAATATCGTAAAACTATAGTGGTAAGTATTATTAATGTAATTATATTACACGTGGTGAAAAATATCTTTGTATCCCCTATTTATTTGATAAAATAATATTGATCATAATAATAATAAGTAAAAGTTGTATTATTTTGTAATAATAATTATTATTATTCTATAAAAAAATAACAATATTTATATTTACTAAAAATGTTATTATGATAAAATGATAATACTAACATAATAGTAATAATGATATTTTATAATAACAATGATATTTCTATTAAAATAATAACGACGATAGTAATAATAATCATTTTAACAATAATATTAAAATTCAGTTGACTATAACTTCTAATCCGTTCATCGAAACCATTTGATATCTAAATGAAAAGTTCTTAATTTTTCGCTAGCTTTCCAATGACATGCATATCATATACCCTATCTCAGTAGCATATGTATCTAATTCAGGATTCAACAAACCTATCTAAGGACAATATCGAATGTACAAGCATGCATAATCCTATATACTCGAGCACTAGTCAGGGATACACTATTGAAATATAAAAGTTAAGTTATGAGTGCTCACGTATCAATATTGAGATTCAATATTGCAGGAAAGTACGTAGACGAAACGAAAATGATAAACGTTAGGTTGACCTCACGAGCAATACCCTCGATCAATACCCATAACCTCCATAGCTATAACCCATAATTTCCTTAGCTCTATTCCGTTTGAAAACTTATTTTAAAATCGTCTGAATATAACTCCGTCGTAGTATTTTATGTATACTAATAATATCTTGAAATAATACAAAGAAAATATATATGTGTAATTCGATTGAGAGAGTTTAGAGAAATATATTTTCAAGTTTCTATGAAATAATAAAACCTATTGAATTCTATTTATAATAGATTTTTGAATTATTAAAGTGAATTATTAAAGTATGAATTATTAAAGTGAATTATTAAAGTATGAATTATTAAAGTGAATTATTAAAGTATGAATTATTAAAGTGAATTATTAAAGTATGAATTATTAAAGTGAATTATTAAAGTATGAATTATTAAAGTGAATTATTAAAGTGAATTATTAAAGTATGAATTATTAAAGTATAAATTATTAAAGTTAAAGTAAAGTAAAAGTAAAGTAAAGGTAAAGTTAAAGTATAGTAAAAGTATAAAACTATGTACGTATAATACGCGTATAAATATATATAATATTAATTTAAATCGTTATATATATTTGATAAAATAAAATATAAATATCGTTATTTTATCATACTAGTTAAGTAATGAGTGGTCAAAAAGAATAGATTTCTTAAATCACAGTGGACCTCATAACATAGGCCCGTAATCATATCATAATGTATCTGATAATTCAATCATTTGATATTATCTCTTAATTCTGTCAATAAATATATCAAAACAAATACGTTCATGTAAAGTATCATATATCTAATACTTTGTTAATGTTTTCAGTTAATATTATATATTATATATACATATCTATATACACATAATTGTTCGTGAATCGTCGAACACGGTCAAAGGATAATTGATTACATGAATGTAGTTCCAAACTTTTTGAGATTCAACATTACAAATTCTGCCTATCGTGTCGGAAACATATAAAGGTTAAGTTTAAATTTGGTCGGAAATTTTCGGGTCGTCACAGTACCTACCCGTTAAAGAAATTTCGTCCCGAAATTTGATCGAGGTCGTCATGGCTAACTATAAAAATGTTTTCATGATGAATATGAGTTGATAAATAGAGTTTTATCATCATTGAGTAATATAGATAAAATAATTTGATTACGCGAAGAGTATAAGTGAAGCTATCGCAAGAGAGTGAAATGAGTAAACGTATATTTATTTTAACCGATGACGTAGTTATGATTGATTTCCAGAATTCATTGGATTTAAAGAAAATCTTTGCAATAAGATTTGGTTCTTCGGCGATTAAGAAAATCATGACCTTCTTTGATTAAATGCGATAATCTGTCTCGATTTCTCTGTCTGATATTTTACTATAAATCCACCCCCTTCGTTTCTTTATTTCCACAGCTCACACCTTCTAGTCATTCTCCCCAATTCATACTTTAAAGCATTCGTTAATATGCTTCATCCAGTATTGATTCTTGATATACTCTTAACTTTCATATCTGTCATTCTTCTTTTTCATCTACCACCGGAGGAAGTTATTTTCTTCTACCATTACCTTGGGGTTATTGTGTTTTTCATCCTCCCGTATCTTTATATTGCTATACACATTGATATACAAGGTTTGTAATTTCGGGGTTGTTATCGGGCTTTATATTATCCATTATATTTCGGAGCTTCATGCTTTCGTTTTCTCTTCCCGACCTTAAGTCAAGCGGATAATGGTCCAGAATTTGTAGATATGAATTTTTGGATGAACATAGTTAATGTTCCAAGAAGAAAATCGTAATGGCACGATCTTGATTTGGCAAATTACCAGAATATCATAAAATATAGAGCTATCAAGATGATATGTTCTTAATATGTTTGGAAATTGGGTAGAATGTAAGAGTCGTGTAAATAGTACATGATGACGGTATGTTCTGTGAATCATCACGTTCCATTAGAAACTCAGTATGACTTACTGTAATATAATCACATTGATCAAGTGTCATTATATTATACTAACTCATGCTTCAGTTCCCAATACTACTTCAAAAACATTCCTATTTTAAATTCAAATTTTTTTTTCTTCAGAATTTAGAAACTAACACAGTTTCTTTTTATGTTGTAACGCAGATATTGCGAATAGATAGAAGATTTTGGATAAGAATAGTTGTGAAAATATCTTTAGAAATATCGAAGATATTTATAATAAAAGATACGATAATATCTTAGAATTCTTAACATAGATGGATGATGAAGAAGATTTGTCTGTGAAGGTTTAGAATAAGAAGTAAGGTGTTTGCTAACTATTTCAGTAGACTCTGAATCATTTGGATCCTTTGAAGGCAGGTTTAGTCTTTGTGATTTGTCCACAGCCTCCTTCATGGTCTGCTCAATCCGTTTTCCAGTTTCAAACCTTCTCTTTTTCTCAGCTTTACCACCATACTATTCTTTATCATCAAACTTTTGACTGTTAAAGTCGTTTACAGTTTTTTGCTGCTTCATCAGCATTTTTATAATTTCGGAGAACTAGTTCATAGTTTGGGGATGTTTTTCAGAAAATTCACATTCGAAGTATGTAAGTCTAGGAGATAGACGTTATATGTATACATATAACTTTTGACGTAAAATTGTCGCGAAATTCAAAATACTGATTGCTAATTCTCAGTAGTTGGTGTGACAATTATTGTTACAGGATGTATGTGAGTACAAGATGGGGTTTTAATGAATAAGTATGGTGGCTTTTCGGAGAGGCTTAAGTCGAAGGTTAATGAAGTTGTTGATAAGTTTACTGCTAATGTGGCGAGATATGAAAGGTTCCCCGGTAACAATGATGAAGGGGTAATTGTTATAATAAGGTTTATTCATATAAACAAATGAAGGTGATTTGTTGAAGCTATGACAAAACTGTCTATTTTGAAAAGAGATTGAAAAATTATATTTGGTAATAAATATCAAAGGATCTGACACGGATAGGTGTTAAACTATAACTTTGGTTTCGATAGCTTTTCAGGTGCATGACAGTGGGTAATGTGTGGTTGGATCATCATCTCGCATGTCTTTAAGAATTTCGAAGTGATTGAACACATATTGTAATTGTTAATATACATATGATGTTCTAAGATTTTGAATGATACAATTATTTTTGTGAGTTCCATGAATAGAAATGAGGTTCTAGGACAGTTTTGAAGGCAAAGTATAGTTTTGAAAGATGTAGAAATCTAAGAGTGATGATTTCGGTTATATCTTGAATCGAATTCTGAGATTTCAAAATCAGAATATGTAATTAGATTTTGAATGAGTATGGTTGTTTTGATTTCTATAAAAGAATGTATATTGTTGTGAAAGTAGGGAGTATAATGGATGATTTGCTGAATCAGATTCGAAGAATGTAACATATTAATTGTGAATTTATATATCTCTCGGGTATTACCTACCCGTTAAAAAAAAAATTTCACAATTAATATTTTGTACAAAAGAATTTTATTACAGTCTTTATGGAAATATATATGTGTATATTTCTTCAGATGTAATATAGATTTGATGAGTTAATATTAAATTAAACTCATTTGATTTATGGTTAAGGCTAGGATAGATAATTTCTAAACTTTAGAAATTACATAATCGTCGTAGAATGTTTCCCAAATGAAGTTATGAATCAATACTTCATCGTTGTGGTATTCCTTAGTATCTACATGGCGTATGACGTCGGTGCTCATGGGACAGATTGTGAAGTTGAGGTTTGCGATGCGGTTGTTGTTGGTGGTAGTAATGGTACTGTTGATGTTGTTGATGGTGGTACTGGTTATGTTGCTGGTGCTGCTGCTGGTGTTTGTAACCTTTGCACCATATTCTCCAAAGCCACTACCCGAGCGCGAAGCTCGTTGACTTCTTCTATTACACCGGGGTGATTGTCGGTTCGGACGAGCGGATAAATAAGATCTAGAATTTGGTGTAGTATATAATCGTGACGAGATACTCTGGTAATGAGAGAGAAAATGGTGTTTCGGACCGGTTCACCAGTAAGTGCTTCAGGTTCATCGCCAAGAGGGCAATGTGGTAGATGGAAGGGATCACCTTCATCTTGTCTCCAATTATTGAGGAGGCTACGAACCTATCCCCAATTCATCCAGAATAGATGATGGCTAATTGGTTGATCCATTCTGGTCACACTGCTTTCGGAGCTTGAGTGGGATTCCATATCAGAATTCGAGGGACTTGAACTAATGACGAATTCCATTTCGTTCGATTGAATAAAGGATTTTTCGATATGAAATGATTTTTCGGCTATCGGGTGGTATTCTAATTACATAGAATATCTATATATATAGCGCAAAAGATTTCGTAGATTACGGAGGAATTTACGCGATATGCCAGGCAAAGTTTACAGTAACAGATACGCTAAGATATGGATTAGCAGATACGCTAAGATATGAATTTTGTCTATACACTATTCATGCAATCAATGCAGTAAGACGTATCTAGACTAAGAATGATAAGCAGGCAATTTCCGACAAAAATGATAAGCAAAACTTTTGACATGCAGACACGGTCGAAGTCTAGGCTCACTAATGCACCCTAACGACTATCAGTTAGACACACTAATGCAGACCTGGTTCGCTAAGACCACCGCTCTGATACCAACTGAAAGGACCCGTTCATATACATTATAAACGATTCACAATAGTTGATTACATCGCGAGGTATTTGACCTCTATATGATACATTTTACAAACATTGCATTCGTTTTTAAAAGACAAACTTTCTTTACAACGAAAGTTGACGGCATGCACACCATTTCATAATACATCCAACTATAATTGACTTAATAATAATCTTGATGAACTCAATGACTCGAATGCAACGTCTTTCAAAATATGCCATGAATGACTCCAAGTAATATCCTTAAAATGAGCTAATGCACAGCGGAAGATTTCTTTAATACCTGAGAATAAACATGCTTTAAAGTGTCAACCAAAAGGTTGGTGAGTTCATAGGTTTATCATAACAATCATTTCAATATATTAATAGACCACAAGATTTCCGTTTATAAATATATATACACTCGCAAGTGTATAAAAGTATTCTATAAGTTGTAGGCACCCGGTAACAAGCCTTAACGTTCATGTTTTACCCTCTGAAGTACACCGAATCAGGTGTGTTATATAAACCTCGAAGTACTAAAGCATCCCATAGTCAGGATGGGGTTTGTCAGGCCCAATAGATCTATCTTTAGGATTCGCGCCTACCGTACATAGACAAGTAGTTTAATGTTACCAAGCTAAGGGTATATTTCTGGTTTAAACCCACATAGAATTAGTTTTAGTACTTGTGCCTATTTCGTAAAACATTTATAAAACAGCGCATGTATTCTCAGCCCAAAAATATATATTGCAAAAGCAATTAAAAAGGGAGCAAATGAAACTCACCATACTGTATTTCGTAGTAAAAATACATATAACGTCATTTAACAAGTGCAAGGTTGGCCTCGGATTCACGAACCTATATTAATTATATATATTTATATGTTGGTCAATATTTGTCTAACAATTTTTGGTCAAGTCATAGTGTACCACAATCATAATGCTCGAGACTAATATGCAAAAGTCAACTTAACCCAAAATGACTTCTAAAATTTATACGTGTTTATTATATAACTTAACTATAGTCATTTTATATATTTAAATATATTTATTAGATTTTATAATAATAAAAGTCATTTATTAATAAAAATTTATATTAACGTTTATATATGATAAAATATACTTTTATATATCTTAAGTAGTAAAATTTATAAAGTTCACTTAATATCGTAAAACTATAGTGGTAAGTATTATTAATGTAATTATATTACACGTGGTGAAAAATATCTTTGTATCCCCTATTTATTTGATAAAATAATATTGATCATAATAATAATAAGTAAAAGTTGTATTATTTTGTAATAATAATTATTATTATTCTATAAAAAAATAACAATATTTATATTTACTAAAAATGTTATTATGATAAAATGATAATACTAACATAATAGTAATAATGATATTTTATAATAACAATGATATTTCTATTAAAATAATAACGACGATAGTAATAATAATCATTTTAACAATAATATTAAAATTCAGTTGACTATAACTTCTAATCCGTTCATCGAAACCATTTGATATCTAAATGAAAAGTTCTTAATTTTTCGCTAGCTTTCCAATGACATGCATATCATATACCCTATCTCAGTAGCATATGTATCTAATTCAGGATTCAACAAACCTATCTAAGGACAATATCGAATGTACAAGCATGCATAATCCTATATACTCGAGCACTAGTCAGGGATACACTATTGAAATATAAAAGTTAAGTTATGAGTGCTCACGTATCAATATTGAGATTCAATATTGCAGAAAAGTACGTAGACGAAACGAAAATGATAAACGTTAGGTTGACCTCACGAGCAATACCCTCGATCAATACCCATAACCTCCATAGCTATAACCCATAATTTCCTTAGCTCTATTCCGTTTGAAAACTTATTTTAAAATCGTCTGAATATAACTCCGTCGTAGTATTTTATGTATACTAATAATATCTTGAAATAATACAAAGAAAATATATATGTGTAATTCGATTGAGAGAGTTTAGAGAAATATATTTTCAAGTTTCTATGAAATAATAAAACCTATTGAATTCTATTTATAATAGATTTTTGAATTATTAAAGTGAATTATTAAAGTATGAATTATTAAAGTGAATTATTAAAGTATGAATTATTAAAGTGAATTATTAAAGTATGAATTATTAAAGTGAATTATTAAAGTATGAATTATTAAAGTGAATTATTAAAGTGAATTATTAAAGTATGAATTATTAAAGTATAAATTATTAAAGTTAAAGTAAAGTAAAAGTAAAGTAAAGGTAAAGTTAAAGTATAGTAAAAGTATAAAACTATGTACGTATAATACGCGTATAAATATATATAATATTAATTTAAATCGTTATATATATTTGATAAAATAAAATATAAATATCGTTATTTTATCATACTAGTTAAGTAATGAGTGGTCAAAAAGAATAGATTTCTTAAATCACAGTGGACCTCATAACATAGGCCCGTAATCATATCATAATGTATCTGATAATTCAATCATTTGATATTATCTCTTAATTCTGTCAATAAATATATCAAAACAAATACGTTCATGTAAAGTATCATATATCTAATACTTTGTTAATGTTTTCAGTTAATATTATATATTATATATACATATCTATATACACATAATTGTTCGTGAATCGTCGAACACGGTCAAAGGATAATTGATTACATGAATGTAGTTCCAAACTTTTTGAGATTCAACATTACAAATTCTGCTTATCGTGTCGGAAACATATAAAGGTTAAGTTTAAATTTGGTCGGAAATTTTCGGGTCGTCACAAATAGCATTAGCAGCATCTAGCCCTACAGTTTGGGCATAAGCGTTCCACCGTCAAAGCAAGACCACTTAGTGTATGAGTGGCATACTTCACTCGGTCGACCTCCGCGCATTTACAGATGCAAAAGATTGATTCGAGTTTTTCGAACCAACGAGTCAATTCTACTGCTTCCTCATTTCCATTGAAGGATGGAGGCTTACAGTTTATAAACTCCTTATAGGTGCATGATGTAGGTGGGTTTCCTTGGTTGTTTCCTTGATTATTGTTGCCTTGGGCGGCAGCAAGCAGCTGTTGAAATTGTGCGGGAGTCAAAGTAACATTGGGAAGATCGTTAGCGCCACGAGTTGCCATTGATCTTCAATACACAAAGACAGTATTAGTTGGAGAGTTATGGTGCACAAAGTAGCAACACCAATAGATAAGAAAAGGTAATATGGGTTAGTTAGTGATAATGATAGTGAAGCAAGTGAGTATTTAGGTGTGCGGATAGATCCTTCAGTGTCGAATCCTTCGGTATCCAAAACGATGACTGGGTGATGACTAGATATCCTAGAGAAGGAGTACTATGTAGATTCTAAAGCACGGTATGACGGCAGGGATATAAGGGGGCATAGTAAGGCAATCATAGATATGAGGATTACACTTCAAGCTAAGGTAGGAAAGGTTGTAGTCCTATAGATTGCTAAACCACCTAATTAACACATAAGGCACACATAATATGCAATTCTGGTTCTCTATAACAACCTGGCTCTGATACCACCCTGTTATACCCCCAAATAGGGTCGGGGAAATATGACTTCACAATATCACAACACAAGTATGTATAAACGAGAACGACTCTATATGAGACGTTTTAATAAAACAAAATTTAATTTGAGCGAAAACATAATAATGTTTTACATAATGAAATTCAAATCATAAGTCTAATATGTGGACTCCAATACAACAGCTAACTAAGCATCATAGAGCAGCACAGAAGCTAATCTTCACCTGAGACAAACATGCTTAAAAGTGTCAACACAAAGGTTGAGTGAACATCATAGGTTTAGCAAATTTAATAAGTTTTAGACCACAAGATTTAATTCAAAATATCAAAATTTCGATATGCCATGAGTTATAATATCGAACTGAACATTAACCCCTGACACTGTACAGGTGTCGGCAATCATTATTATGTACCCCCTTGACGATCACACCAATGGGTAGAGACGTCACTCTCAATAGGCCTACTCACAATAATTAAGCTTGCAAAATTCCAATTCCAGCAATTAACGATATTATGGCAGGGATTCGCATGTAATAATAAATACATGTTAAACAAAAGTCTCACAAAATTGCATATCAAATAGTTTAGGCACTTGAGTCTAAATTGTAAATCATTTTAAAAGCAAGCATGTGTCTCACCCCAAAAGTTTTAAAACAGTTAAGAAATAGTAAAAAGATGGGCTATGAAGTTCACCTTAGTAGCAAGTAAGATATTTCACGCAAGAAGTATGAACGGAGTATGAAATTGGAGATCTCAACCTAGAGATATAACCTTTGATTAGTTAATGTCTAATATAGCAAACTATATTAACAGTGACGGTTTTCGAGAAAAGTTCCTATTTCCCAAAAGTTTCTATATTTGGAAACCTACTAATTATGAAAAGCTTCCACTTATAGCAAGTTTCTAATTTAAGAATGTTCAGGTTATAATCTTTAACAAAGATGTTATACAACCTCGCTCAAACTTCGTTGCTAACATGCAAGTCACTCGAATGATCTATTGTTACCGAGCGGCCCAGGATCTCTTGACCAGAATCTAAGTCATGGCATTCGAGATCCACAAGCGTCCCATAATGGTACCAAGGATCACCCTAGGCCACAAGTAGCGATGATGTTTGTAGTCTTTGTATGATGTCTTTAATTATAACCTTCACGTTTAAGTTATACCTACATTTTTATTATCTTATATATTATTATTAGTTATTACTATTTTATAAGTTATATTGTATATTTTTATTACTTATAATATGATTATTACTATAGGTACTTATTAAACACTTATTAATATTATTATTACCATTAACTTCTTATTATTATTATAACCTAAATATATAATAAATTATATTATAAACTTGGTACATATTATAATTTCGTATTATATAATAATAATATATGTAAATTAATACTTAATTCACCATATGATATATTCATAATACTTATAACTTAATTTAACATAGAAATCAGTAGGTTACTTACTAAAAATATTTTTATAAATTTTGAAAAAATTTCCTTATTCTTTTATATTTCCGGTTTATAATAAATCAAGTTAATTAAGTAATAAATAGATATTCGACCTATATATATAGTTTTAGATTTTTTTATAAGTTCCATATACTGTAAATAAGTTGTAAAAATATAATTTCGAAAATTATGTATATATTATTATTTATTTAATATTTTCTTGTAGTTTATCCGATATAATCGGTATTAATTAAATAAAATAGATAAATACTTAATAAATAAGTTTTAATAATTTTTCCAGTATCTATGTCACCTAATGATTATGTAAAATTTTTATAAAAATTAGTTTAATTCGTTTATTATTTATTTTATATTTATTTTCTTATTTTCTCTCGGTTCATATAAATACTTTACAAAAATCAATTAAAATACAAAATATACTTATAAATATGATTTTATATTTTTCACAACTTTATTACATACTTAGAAACTTAGAAAAATTGTATAGTTATTATATTTACTCTTTTCCTATTTATTACTAATTTTATATAGTTTCCATATTTAGTACTTATTAAATTCATTTTTAATTAAAATAATTATAAAATAACTAAGTTTATAATTTCTATAAGTTTCCTTTAGTGCAAAAACCTGTAGAAAATTTTATAAAATTATTCTAGGTAGAATATGAAAAGCGTTCCAATTTAACAGTTATCTCCTAAATACATTTTTAATAAGCTTTATAATTTATATAACTCATTTTTTAATCACCGTTTATTTTAAAATCACATAATTAAGTTTGATTTTAACTTGCTTAATATCAATCGGTACATTGAACGAGTATTACAATTATTTAATATTTATTTTTAATATACATTATTTACATATATAGATATGTTTTAAATAATAATTATCATAATATCATATTTTTATTTTATTTTACATAATTAATAACAACAACATATAATATTTTATATTTTCAATTATTATTATATATACACACACATATCTATTTAAAATTAATTGTTCGTGAATCGTCGGAAATGGTCAAATGGTAATTGCATATATGATAACAATTCAAAATTTTTGAGACTCAATCTAGCAGACTTTTCTTATCGTGTCGTAATCATATAAAGAAAAAGTTTAAATTTGGTCAAAAATTTCCGGGTCGTCACAGTACCTACCCGTTAAAGAAATTTCGTCCCGAAATTTGAGTGAGGTGGTCATGGCTAACAATAAAAATGTTTTCATTATGAATCTGAGTTGATAAATAGAGTTTCATTATTATTGATTAATATAAATAAAACGATTCAATTATGTGAAGCGTACGAGTGAAGCTATCACAAAATAGTGAAATGAGAAAGACAAGTTTCATCATAACTTTTGACTAGTCATGGTTGAATTTCGAAATTCAAGGGATTTCAAAGAAAATCTTCGTTATCTATATAAGATTTGATTCGTCAGTGATTAAGGAGCGGTCATCTGCCTCGATTGCTCTGTTGGATGCTTCCATTATAAATTTACCTCTTCTATTTTATTATTCTCACCATTCCTATATTTTCTTCCTTAATCCATACTTCTAAAGATTGTAAAAATGCTTAATCCAGTACTGATCCTTGTCCTTCTTCTGAAAATCGCTTCTATCTTCCTCCTTTTTCATCTACCACCGGAGGAATATGTTAACTTCTACTATTACCTTGGGGTTATAGTGTTTTTCATTCTCCCGTGTATTTATGTTGCTATCCGCATTGATATACGCGGTTTGTAATTTATGTGTTTGTGATCGGCTTTGTATTTTCCTTTATATTTCGGAGCTCCATGCTCTTGTTTTCTCTTCCCGACTTTAAGTCAAACGAATAATGGTCCAGAATTCGTAGGTATGAAGTTTCGATTGGTCATAATGTTCTAAGCAGGAAGGAACGTAATAGCATGATTTGATTTGGTAAATTATCAGAATTACAGAAGATAGAACTATCAAGAATATATTTTCTTGATATGTTGTGAGGTTAAGTTAGAATGAAAGAGCAATGTAACATGGCACTTGATGACGGTATGATCTGTGAACCATCATCACGTTTCATTAGAAATTCAGCATGACTTACTGTAATATAATCACGTTGGCCGAGTGTCATTATATTATACTAACTCATGCTTCAACTCCCAACACTTCTCCAAAAATCATTCATAATTTAAACTCAAATTTTATAGAAGGATAGAAACTAAAACAGTTTCTTTTATGATGTAACATAGATAGCACGAAGAGACAGATAATTTTGGACGAGAATATTTATGAAAATATCTTCAGAAATATCGAAGATATTTATGATGATATTTTGGGATTTCTAAGTTCGAAAGTTGATGAATAAAAATTTTTCGCAAGAATTTTAACACGACTTCGGAGCAAGATATTCTCTAAAGATTTCCTCGGATCCAGAATTACTTGGATTCTTTGAATATAGGGTTTGATCCTTGTATTTGTCCTTGGTCTCCTCTATGGTTAGCTCAATCCGTTTTTCAGTACCAAATTTTCTATTGAGCGTTCCCAACATTCCATTCTTTATTATCAAACTTTTGGTCATTTAGACCACATACAACTTTGCTGTTTCCTCTGCATTTAATGCTGCCATATTTGAATCATCGGTTATCAATCCGAGGTGGTTTCAAGAGAATTGTGTTTTTAGATGATTAAACGCTGATTGTAATCGTCAAGATACAAAGGATGTTTAAGATGAAATCAAGTGGCAAACTTGAGGAATTTATTTAACTGTAGTAGATGTAATTTATTAACAATATTTTAAGTCAAAATATATTGTAATTAGTATTCCCTACTCTTTTAATATCTTTTAATTGTCCAATGTTAGTAGTCCAATATTAGTAGTCTAATAGTCCAAGGGTAGTATATGTTTAAAGTTTTACGTAGTTAATTAATTGGTTACTAATCAATTTTATTTTGTCTATTATTTTCTTCATTATGCCACTTGTCAAATCTTGACTTGGATTCTGATTGGTCAAAATCTGAATGTGAAATTGAACTTGAATGAAGATAGTTGTTCTTTGGTGAACGGATACGTATATCTGTGGATGTAAGTAGGATAGTAAATGACTGTTGAATCAGATTCAAAGAATGTACAGTGTAACTTATTAATGTGAAATCTAAATATTCCTCGGGTATTACCTACCTGTTAAAATATTTTCACCATTAACAGTTTGTACAAAAGAATTTATAATTACAATCTTTATGAAAATATACTTACATATATATTTTCTTCAGATGTAATCGTGGATTTAACGAGTTAATATGATATTAAACTCATCTGATTTACGGTTAGAACTAGGGTACATAATCTCTAAAATATTAGAAATTACATAATCGTCAGGTAGAACGAAGATAAATGACGTAGGACGATAGGTAAAACGATGATTAGGTTCGAGGTCTAGGTTGTGAAGTTGAGGTATGTGATGTTGAAACTTGGGTTGTTGGTGGTACTGTTGGTGCTGGTGATGTTGCTGAAGCTGGTAAGTTTTGCACCATATTCTCTAAATTGATTACTCGAGCGCGAAGTTCGTTGACTTCTTCTATCACACCGGGATGATTGTCGGTTGGGACAAATGGATGACTAAGGTTTAGAATTAAAGATATTATGTAATCGTTGCGAGCTATTCTGGAAATGAGAACGAAAATGGTGTCTCGGACTGGTTTGCTGGTAAGTACTTCAGGTTCTTCGTCAAGAGTGCAGGTTGGTGGGTGGAAAGGATCGCCTTCTTCACGTCTCCATTGATTAAGTCGACTACTAACTCATCCCCAATTCATCCAGAATTGATGATGGCTAAATGGTTGGTCCATTCCGGTTATACTGCCTTCGGAGCTCAGGTAGAAATCTATATCGGAATAGCTATCGGAATACGAGGGACTCGAACTGGTTGCAGAATTCATCTTGCACGGTTAGATAAATGATTTTCGATATGGAATGATTTTCGGATATCGGATGATATTCTAATTACATAGAATACTTAATAAGTATATATAGTACAGAAGATTCCGTAGATTACGGAGGGAATTAAGGAAACGTGTCAGACAAGGTCTAATGTGATGGGATTTGATTTTGTCTGTACACCATCCATGCATTAATTGCAATAAGACTTGTCGAGACTGAAAATGATAGGAAGATATTTTTCGACAAAGAATGGTAAGCAAAACTCTTGACATACAAACCAGGTTCAAGTCCAGACTTATTAATGTATCCTAACAACTACTAGGTCGAAGTACAGACTCATTAATGCATCCTAACAACTATCAGTTAGACACACTAATGCAAGACCTGGTTCGCTAAGACCACCGCTCTGATACCACCTGTAGAGACATGTCCTAATCCATCTGGACGAAGTCATCAACATTTGGTCCCATTGCGAGGTACTGTCCTAAATATGCCATGAACGACTCCATGTAATATCTTTAAAATGAGCAAATGCACAACGAAAGATTTCTTTCATACCTGAGAATAAACATGCTTTAAAGTGTCAACCAAAAGGTTGGTGAGTTCATAGGTTTATCGTAATCAATCATTTTCATAATTTTAATAGACCACAAGATTCTCATTTTTCATAAATAACATTACACTCGCAAGTGTAATAAAAATTATTCGTATGATGAACACTTGGTAACCGACATTAACATAATGCATATAGAATATCCCCCGCATACTCACAAGTATGCCATAAATATTGGCAATCACAATCACCATTTAAATCGAAGTACTAAAGCATTCCAAATTCCAGAATGGGGTTTGTTAGGCCCATAGATCTATCTTTAGGATTCGCGTCAATTAGGGGCCATTTCTCTAATTTTTAGGTTACCAGACTTGAAGGGGCGATATTCGGTCTAATAATCCAACCATAGAATGTAGTTTTAAGTACTTGTGTCTATTTCATCAAACATTTATAAAAGCAGTGCATGTATTCTCAGTCCCAAAAATATATATTGCAAAAGCATTTAAAAAGAGAGCAAATGAAACTCACATTACGATATTTTGTAGTAAAAATATGCATACGACGACACTGAACAAGTGCAGGGTTGGCCTCGGATTCACGAACCTATATCATGTATATATATTAACACATATAATAGTAATCGAACAAATTTTTATATTATGAGTGATTTAATTGATATTTTAAATATGTGTTTTCATTAATAATTTAATTAATTGTACTTATTTTATATGCTTTAGATAAATAATAAAAAAAATATTAATATAGTTATGTTATATGTAATAGTTATATTTTACATAAATAATATTTGTGGTAATAGTAATAATAATACTAATGGTAATATTAGTAATACCAATAATGATAATAGTAATTATAATTTTAAAAATAATAATTTTAATGATAAATGTAATAATGATGATGATAATAATAATAATAATAATAATAATAATAATAATAATAATAATAATAATAATAATAATAATAATAACAATAATATTTATAATACTTAGTAATAATAATACTAATAATAATAATACTAATAATAAAAATGATAAAAATAATAATGATACTTATTTTATTAATTCATAAAATGATAATATTAATAATAATAATAATAATACTTAGATTAATAGTAATAATGATACGATAATAATAATAGTAATGGTAATATAAATACTACCTCAAAGAAGTAGCCATTAAAAAAATGTCCAAGTCCGGGTTTGAACCCGCGACGTCCCGCTATATGTTTCAATTCTGAAATAACACCCAACTTAAATTGTTTTTAACCTTTACTTCTGCATCCTTCTTCTTCTTCTTTTTTTTTAAAAAAAAAATGCCTGAGCCCAGGCTCGAACCCAAGACCTCTAGTTCCTTGACCACACCCTTAAACCACCTGAGATAGTTTGTTTTTCTGAAATAACACACGGCTTATTTTCTTTTAACTTGTTTTCCAATTCTATCATCATCTTATCTTTTTACATCTAGTCGCCATCATCATCATCAAAACACATCTTTATCATAGAATCATGATCATAACCGAAGCATCATCATAATTCTTATCATCATTCTTTATTTTGTGATCATAATCATCATAAATCATTTATTATTTCATGTATTTATTTATTATGCTTCGTATCATTTATCATATTCATATCATTGTCATATTTGTATCAATACAAACATCATCAACTCGCCTTTACCATCATAACCATTATCATCATGGTATCAATATCATTATCACTTCTATTTCCTCCTAAACATCATCATCAATTGAAATCATCTTAAACCACGATCATAATCATCATTATTCCATTATGATCATCAAGATCATCATCTTCATAATTCTTTCTAAATCTTATAATTATTACAACCATTCTTTCATCATCACCGCCACCTCATAGTCATCTCACCATTTTTATCATGAAGTTACGGTTTCACGTTCTTTCTTCGTAAAAAAAATTGAAGTAGAAACATTTGTTACAGTTGGAAATGATCTAGCTCCAAATCGTCGGCCCAAAAACAAAATCATTGATCCAATAACAAAGGTGTTATATGGCCCAACTAAAGCCCGATTCCCATAAACAAAATGCAGTGGTTAAACATCCTTGTCCCACGTATTTTGTAACATATTTCTATCCCCACTTCATTTTTAAAATTCTTCATTTGTCAGCCATTGAGGTTCTTTGAGTTCTATATACTATATTATTATATTAAGTTGGCAACATATAATAATTGATGATGGTTTTGCAGCTGGTCCGATTAAAAAGAAAGAAAAGAAAAGTAGCGAACAGGAGAAATGGTTGGTGGTACGTTGGGTTCATGATTACAACAGCAAAGAAAAAAATAACGTGATGGTGGTTTAGTGAAGGGTTTCGGTGGTAATCAGAAAGATAGAGAGGGAGAGAGAAAAATTGGTGGTTGCGGTTGTGATGGTGATAACGTGGTGGTGTATGTCAAAGGTTAAAGGAGAAGACAACGATGATGATTATGGTGATGGTGGTTAAAAGAATCCGTAGAGAGAGAAAGGATATGGTGGCCGGAGAAGGGGGTTTGTTGCAGCTGAAACTGTAACGAGTAACAATAGTATATCGATGATGGTTGCTTGGGTGTCGGTCGAATAGAAGACAGGAGTAAACAGAAGCAGATGTATCGATAGCCTTGTGGATGATTGGCTGGATTTATGGGTTTGTTTATGAGATGAACTAGATCATAATGTGAGAAAAAAAAATACAAATAGGTAGATAGATAGATTACCCATAGTATAGTATCAGACTGAAACTGAACCCGCTGTATCTCAATGCAACTTCACGATTGTTTCCAGGTAAAGAAAGATTAGTTCGACTAGAGTAAAATATAATAGTTAGTTTATTGGTTGTGGGTTATTCGTTAGTTGATAGTAGCAACACACAAGTGGGTCTTGACTGATCAAATAGCAGTTTGTCAACAATAATTAGTGACAGTTTAATGGTGATCGAGTTGGAGTTGTGGTGGTTTTAGGGTGACGGTTATGGCTATTATGGGTGGTGATAGTGGCGTGAAGTTGTGGTGTTTGTTCTCGGATGAAGTGGTGATCGAGCATGAAGATGGTTATGGGTGTTGGGTTCTTGTAAATGAAATGGTGGGTTGGTCATTCAAGATTTGCAGAAAGTAAAAGGAAATTAAATAGAAGTAGTAGTGATGGTAGGTGGTGATCACTTATGCAAAAATATGTATATATAAATATATAATATGAGCTGATGTCGATGAGATGAAACCAAAAACAGTATTCTTTACACATAATTCAGTTCACGAGAAAATGACATAAAATTGATCAAACAGGTAAGCAGCCAGCTGATTAGGATTATTCTACCGACACCTTTCCCACGCAGTGTATATCGTACTCTGTTGTAAATCAGTGACGGATAAAATTATTCGGAAAAGAAATCTCAAATTCTTAAATTAAATTCCTTTATTTATTTTAGTCATTAATGTATAATATTGATCATTAACTATTAAATAAAATTAAATCTCTGTCCGCGTTCGATTCTAGGTAGAATATGAAAAGTGTTCCAATTTAACAATTATCTCCTAAATACATTTTTAATAAGCTTTATAATTTATATAACTCATTTTTGAATCACCGTTTATTTTAAAATCACATAATTAAGTTTGATTTTAACTTGCTTAATATCAATCGGTACATTGAACGAGTATTACAATTATTTAATATTTATTTTTAATATACTTTATTTACATATATAGATATGTTTTTAAATAATAATTATCATAATATCATATTTTTATTTTATTTTACATAATTAGTAACAACAACATATAATATTTTATATTTTCAATTATTATTATATATATACACACACATATCTATTTAAAATTAATTGTTCGTGAATCGTCGGAAATGGTCAAATGGTAATTGCATATATGATAACAATTCAAAATTTTTGAGACTCAACATAGCAGACTTTTCTTATCATGTCGAAATCATATAAAGAAAAAGTTTAAATTTGGTCGGAAATTTTCGGGTCGTCACATGTCCACAGTTTCCTTCATGGTTTGCTCAATCCGTTTTCCAGTACCAAATTTTCTTTTGAGTTTTTCCAACACACAATTCCTTATTATCAAGCTTTTGGCCATTAAGACCATCTATAGCTTTTACTGCTTCATCAGCATTCTCATATCTGAATCATTGGTTATCAATCTGAATTGTTTTCAAGAATTTTGAATTTGAGCGTTGAACGCAGGATGTAACCGTCAACAGATCTAACGGTTGTCGAAGAAATGTTGTATATTTCAAAAGTAATGAATGATAATTTCGGTGGTTTGATGTGATAATTCATCACAGAATACGAGTGAATATAATTCATGAATGTAGTGATCTTTAGGAAGATAACACCTGCTAAAGCTTTACTTGGATTCTGATATGTCAAAATAAGAATATGTAATTGAATTTGTATGAAAATGGTTGTTCTTTAGTGAACGGATACATATATCTTGTAAGTAGTATAGTTAATGACTGTTGAATCAGAACTAAAGAATGTACGGTGTAACATATTAATGTGAAAGCTAAATATTTCTGGGGTATTACCTACCCGTTAAAATATTTTCACCATCAACAGTTTGTACAACAGAATATTTAATTACAATCTTTATGAAAATATACGTACATATATATTTTCCTTCAGATGTAATCATGGATTTAGTGAGTTAATATAATATTAAACTCATTTGAGTTATGGTTGAAACGAGAATGAATAATCTCCAAAACCTTAGAGATTACATAATCGTCGCGGAATATTTCTCTAATGAAGTTATGAATCAATACTTCATCGTTCATTGTTATTGATATTCCTCGGTGAATGATGTTGATGCTCGTGGAATCCTTGTGAACTTCGCAGGGCACGAATAATGTTTTCTAAAAAATTTCGAGCACATCGAAAATGAAAGTATACAATCAAACATATATTCGAATAATACACTTAGTTTATTATGAAATGGAATTCATCGAGTTGAAACAGAGATTGTAGTTAACGATTGTTAAGTCATTAACGAAGGATGTACATCATAGCATATTAGTAATATGAATTAACTAGGTAGTATTTACCCTTTTAAAAATTCACACATAATAGCTTAGTACGAAAAGATATATTATGGGTTCAAAATTTATATATATATATATATATATATATATATATATATATATATATATATATATATATATATATATATATATATATATATATATATATATATATATATATAATATACATATAAATTCTTCAGGAAGAATAAGTCGATACAACTTAACTCATTATTACTAATATTCCTTGGTGGCTGTGGTGTTGCTGTCTTCAGTGATTTCAGGGTTTGCGGAGCTTGTGATGCTGCTGGTGCTTTCAGTGTTTGAGGTGTTGGTGATGTTGGTGGTACTGCTGGTGGTGTTGCTTGTTATGCTGCTGGTGCTGCTGATGCTCTTAGATTTTGTACCATATTCTCCAGAGCCACTATTCGAGCGCGAAGCTCGTTGACTTCTTCTATTACACCGGAATGATTGGCGGTTCGGATGAGTGGATGAATAAGATCTAGAATTCTAGATATTATATAATCGTGGCAGGATATCCTGAAAATAAGGGTGAAAATAGTGTTTCGGATTGGTTCGTCGGTAAGTGCTTCTGGTTCTTCGCCAATAGGACAATTTGGTGAGTGGAAGGGATCACCTTCTTCTTGACTCCATTGATCATGCTGACTACAAACCCACCCTCAATTCATTCAGAAAAGATGATGACTAATTGGTTGGTTCATTCCGGTTACACTGCCATTGGAGCTTGAGGAGTTCGAGGAATCAAGTGAGAAATTCATATTATGTGATCGGATAAAGGGTTTGTGATATGAAATGGGTGTTGAATACTGAATGATATATTCGTCTCCTTGAATACGTATATATAGCAAAAAGATTTCGTAATTTACGGAGGAAATTTAGGAAAAGTGTCAAACAAAGTCTACTGGGATAAATATGATAAGATATGATTTTGTCTATACTCCATTTATGCAATAATTGCAGTATGACGTGTCGAGATAAAAAATGATAAGTATGTAATCAGATAATCTTTCGATTAAAGACTTTCAATTCGTAATGGCCTATTCAGGTCTAGGGGCTTGAGCTATAGGATCCTTTAAATCGGTAATCCAAACCCTTCCATTCTAGAGTTTCATAGACGCTACCCGTCAAAAAAGTTCAATGATTAAAGATAACGAGAAAGTAATGAATATGAATAGTGATGACATTATAATGTCTTTGAGTTATCAAGAATCTTTATGAGTCAATAATGACATTTTTCGGTTCGCAAACTAATGCACAAAGGCATAAGGGCACATAGGTACGTAATATAACAGGAGGTTATATACGTATAAGTATGAATAATAACAAATATAGGAGTTTCAAAAATCACGGATAATATTTCATGTAATACATACGTAATACATAAAATCATGATAGATGACATAGAAATGTCGAGAATTTCAATAATCATGAGTGACAGCCCTCGGTTTAACCAACCGAGGTGGTTTTATAAAGATAATGGGCGTGAGTTATAGTATTTTGTGAATCACAATGGGAGTTCCTCCCGGAGTGACAGAATAAAAGATATGCATATGTATGATGCAAATAATAATGTTCTAAAGCTATAGGTCAGGCTGTAGACTAGACTTTAATGCACCGTATTAATCTGAGTTATCCATATTAAGACTGCCTAGTTCCCTACAACCACCGCTCTGATACCAACTGTAACAACCCGCCAAAATCGCCATTGACGCGGTATGTTATCTCTGGTCCCATTGTGAGGTATTGACATCTATATGATACACGGTGTTGATTTTGAATGCAGAGTCTTTCAAATTATCCATGAAAGACTCGTTGTAATGTTGCTTTCAATTAGCAAATACACAGCGGAAGCATAATATATAAGTACCTGAGAATAAACATGCTAAAAAATATCAAACAAAAGCTTGGTGAGTTCATAGATTTATCATAATAATGATTTCAGTAATAGTAACAGACCATAAGATTTCAGTTTCAATAAATAAATAAATACACCGCAGGGTATAAAAGTATTCCATGTTGTGAGCACCTGGTAACTAGCCTTAACAAAGTTTTTACCCATGAGTTATAATAATAGGTACACCGAATCAAGTGCATGTTTATTAACCTCGAAGTGCTAAACACCCGTTATTCTAAGCCAATATAAATCCTTGACTAGTACAACATACTGGGTGGGGGTGTTAAACCCGATAGATCTATCTTTAGGATTCGCGCCATCGGTACAAAGACCAATGTTTAAAGTTACCAAGCTAGGGGATTTTTGATTCAAACCCACGTAGAACGAAGTTTTGTACTTGTGCCTATTTTGTCAAATAGTTATAAGAATAGTGCATGTATTCTCAGCCCAAAAATATAGATAAAAAGGGAGCAAATGAACTCACGATACTCTATTTTGTAGTAATTACGCATATGATGGCACTGAACAAGTGCAAAGTTGACCTCGGATTCACGAACCTATATCAAGTATATATATTAACACATATACTCGTAATCGAACAAGTTTATATATTCTTATTAATTGTTAATACATGTTTCATTAATAACTTAATTATCTGTATTTATTTTATATATTTCTAATAAATAATTAGTATTTATATATCAGATTTTTATTAGAGTATTTTAATTCAAAATATATATATTGTATTAAAATTTATATATATATGATTCAAATATATTTATATATATTATATGTAACTTTAATGAAGATAACATTTTGTTTTAAAAATAATAGTTTTAATCATAATGGTACTAGTGTACTACTAATATAACCTAAATGATAATACTAGTGATAATACTAGTAATGATAACAATATTAATTATATTAGTGATAATAATAATTATGTTTTTAATATTAGTAATACTAATAATAATAATCGTAATAATTACTAATAATAATAATAATAATAATAATAATAATAATAATAATAATAATAATAATAATAATAATAATAATAATAATAATAATAATAATAATAATAATAATAATAATAATAATAATAATAATAATAATAATAATAGAAATAAAAATAAGAGTGTATACCCATTAAAATCTTTTTCAAAAAAATTGCCCCAGACCGGGCTCGAACCCGAGACCTCTTGCTCACCGCAACAACACTTAAACCATCTGATCTATCCTGTTTTTCTGTTTTAATTCGACCCTTAAAATCTTTTAACCTAATATCCCTTTCTCTTCTTCTTCTAAAACTGGATCGAACAGAGGTGGTATCAATCATAACCACGAATTTATTGTTTGATTTTGGTACTTCAATTAGAAACAGAATTAACCGGTTGTTGTTGATTTGGATTAACAGAAAAAATCTTTAAGCAGAAGCTGAAGAATACGCGGAAAAAAAAATATGAACTTAATTTTTGATTTTGATTTCTAGACGTTTTTAGATTAAAATTTCTACTTGAAATATGTTATAAATCGTTCATAGAAACTTCATGAATCATCAATTAATCCAGAAACATCAAAACAACTTCGAATTTTATGATGAACAAAACAGTTGACTTTTTGAATTTAAACTTTGACTTTGAAATTCAAGCTCAATCGAAGGAATTAAAGTTTGAAAACTTACATATAGTTTAAGTAGGTAATTCCTAACACTTCTACATTTTTAGATTTTGAAGATTGAATCGAATTCGAGTTTTTGGTTAAAAGATAACATGAGCAGAGGAATGGGTCATTTATTTTGAATTTCTGTTTAATTCACCAATTAATACCAGATAGATGTAGTGTAATTGAATGAGATGGTGGAGCATTGAATGATTTCTTTCACACTCGAGATGATTGTTATAAGGATGAAGCTGTCGACAGGATTTGATCAATCAAGCACAGAACAAACAAAAAAATAAATAAAAAAATAAAAAGCAGTCCACGATGAATCACGATCAGATAAAAAATTTAAAAGCAGTTTTTGATTGAATAATGCTGATAAAAATATATATATGTTGTGCACTGATTTTGACTTTTATATATATATTCTTTTTATTTAATTGATATTATTATTAAATATATTAATAAATATATATTAATAATAATAATTTGATAACATTTTTAATAATAATAAAAGTAATAATAATGATAATAATAATAATAATATTAATGAAAATATTAATAAGTTGTTTTATAATGACAATAACAATAATTATAGAATTTTTAATAATTATAGTAATAATAATATTGATATTAATAATAATGATATTTCATTATATTGGTATTAATGTTAAGTAATAATACTAATACTAATAATAATAATATTAGTAATGGTAATAACTTGTATTATTTTTATAGTTATGATAACTATAATAATAATAATAATAATAATAACAAAAATTATAATTTTAATCATTTTATATATTGTTGACTAAAAATTACTATTCGATCAATGTTCATAATATCGTATATAAATATATATAACAACCCTAGGGATATTTTAGTAAAATCCGAAGTCGTAAAGTGAGGATTGTCACACATTAATTGTATAGCAGCGAAAATAAATAAGGTTTTACATCATAAATCCAATGTAAATGATAATGTTTAATAGATGATAAAATAAAATATGCGAGACTTCAATGCAACGCATCACACATATAGCATTCACCAGCAGCATATAAGCTAATCGTTACCAGAGACAAAACATGCTTAAAAATGTCAACACAATGGTTGAGTGAACAACATAGGTTTAATAATCATAATAAAGTTTTAGACCACAAGATTTAGTTCAAAATATCAAAAATAATCAATATGCCATGAGTTATAATATCGAACTAAACATTAAAACCTCTGACACTGCGCGTGTGTCGATAATCATTATTATGTATCCCCTTGACGATTGGTCAATGGGTAGAGATGTTGCTCTCAATAGGCCTATTCACAATAATTAACCTTGCCATATTCAAATTTCAGCAATTAACGATATCATGGTGGGAATTTGCATGTAAGAATACAAGTTAACAAAAGTCTCATGAAGTTGCATATCAAAATGTTTTAGGCACTTGTGTCTAAAGTGTAAATCATTTAATGCAGTAAGATGTGTCTAGACTTAAGATGATAAGCAGGTAATTTTCGACAAAAATGATAAGCAAAACTTTTAACATGTAGACACGGTCGAAGTCCAGACTCATTAATGCATCTTAATATCTATCAGTTAGACACACTAATGCAAGACCTGGTTCGCTAAGACCACCGCTCTGATACCACATGAAGCGACCCATCCTAATCCATAAGGACGAATACAATAACATATGGTTACATTGCGAGGTATTTGACCTATATATGATACATTTTGCAAACATTGCATTCATTTTTAAAAGACAAACTTTCATTACATCGAAAGTTGACAAGCATGCATACCATTTCATAATATCCAAACTATAAATGACCTAATATGTCATTTACTTAATAATAATCTTTATTGAACTCAACAACTTGAATGCAACGTCTTTTTAAATATGCCATGAATGACTCCAAGTAATATCTTTAAAATAAGCAAATGCACAGCGGAAAATTTCTTTAATACTTGAGAATAAACATGCTTACAAGTGTCAACCAAAAGGTTGGTGAGTTCATTAGTTTATCATAATTAATTATTTCCATAATTTTAATAGACCACAAGATTTCTATTTTCATTTTTCATAAACATCATCTCATATCAGGCATTTCGCACAAACTGCATAGAGATAAAAATCATTCATATGGTGAACACCTGGTAATCGACATTAATAAAACGCGTCTCGAATATCCCCATGATTCCGGGACTCTCATCGGACATGATAAAATCGAAGTACTAAAGCATCCGTAAGCCGAATGGGGTTTGTTAGGCCCAATAGATCTATCTTTAGGATTCGCGTCAATTAGGGTTTCTGTTCCTTAATTCTTAGATTACCAGACTAAAAAGGGTGATATTCGATTTCGATAATCCAACCATAGAATGTAACTTTCGAGTACTTGTGTCTATTTCGTCAAACATTTATAAAACAGCGCATGTATTCTCAGTCCCAAAAATATATATTGCAAAAGCATTTAAAAAGGGAGCAAATGAAACTCACAATACTATATTTCGTAGTAAAATTACATATGACGTCATTGAACAAGTGCAAGGTTAGCCTCGGATTCACGAACCTATATTAAGTGTATATATATTTATATGTTGGTCAATACCTGTCTAACAATTTAGGTCAAGTCGTAGTGTATCACAATCCTAATACTCGAGATTATCATTCAAAAGTCAACAAAAATCAATTTGACCAAAATGACTTTAAAAATCAATACATGTTTATTATATAACTTAAATAGTCATTTTATATATTTAAATGTATTTATTAGATTTTATTAAAGTAAATAATAGGAGTACAAGTCATTTGTTAATAAATAAAAATGTATATTAAAATTTATATATGATAAAAATATGCTTTTATATTTCTTAAGTAATATAGTTTATATAGTTCACTTAATATCATAAAAATATAGTGGTATGTATTATTATATTACGTGTGGTAAAAATATCTTTGTATCACATATTTATTTGATAAGATAATATTGATAATCATAATAATAAGTGAAAGTTGTATTATTTTGTAATAATAATAATTATTATTATTATTATTCTAATAATAATTATAATAACCATATTTGTATTTACTAATGATGATATTAATTAAAATAAAATGATAATTCTAATCATGATAATTTTAATAATAACGATACTTTTTAACATTAACTGTATTAATACTATTTTATATAAAAATAATAATTCTATTCAAAATGATAATTAATAATAATAATACAAAAATGATAATAATAATGATATTTTATAATAACAATGATATTTCTATCAAAAATGATAATTTTAATAAAATGATAGTTTTATTATTAATGATAATAATAATAATAATAATAATAATAATAATAATAATAATAATAATAATAATAATAATAATAATAATAATAATAATAATAATAATAATAATAATAATAATAATAATAATAATAATAATAATAATAATGATGATGATGATGATATTAATAATAACCTTAATGATAATAACGATAGTAATAATTATAACAATAATAATTTTAACGATAATACTTATATTGATAACGATAATGATAATAATAATAATAATTATTATTATTATTATTAGATAATAATAATAACGACGATAACAATAACGACGATAGTAATAATAATAATAATAATGATAATTCAGTTGACTATATCTTCTAATCCGTTCATCGAAACCATACGCTGTCTAAATGAAAAGTTATTAATTTTTCGCCAGCTTTTCAATGACATGCATATCATATACCTCATCTCAGCAGCATACGTATCAAATTCATGATTTATCATAAACTATTTAACGACGATATTAAACGTACAAGCATGCATAATCATATATACTCGAGCACTAGTCAGGGATACACTATTAATATATATAAGATAAGATAGGAATGCTCACGTATCAATAATGTGATTCAATATTGCAGGAAAGTACGTAGACGCAACGGAAATGATAAACACTAGATTGACTTCACGAGTATACCCCCGAAACATACCCATAACCTCCATAGCTATAATCCATATTTTCCTTAGCTCTATCCCGCTCGAAAAACCCGTTTTGAAATAATACGCTCATGACCTCGTCGTAGTATTTTAGGTATAATACTAATAATAATAATACAAATACTACTAATAATATATTTGGATTAATAATAATAATTAATATAAATAATGAAATAAATAAAATAAATGCGGAGTAATATATAGATTGGAGAGATAGATCGATATATGAATTATGAATCGAATTCAGAACGCGTTTGAGCTTTATAGATCAAATCTGGGTCCCCCTTGCTCCGCGATTGCGATGGGTTAAAGGTAGAAGGCTCCGCGATCACGGCACCACTGGTTCCAGCTCATTCTCATTTATCTTGTGGGCTGCCGACGATTTTTATTATATTTTATATATAATATATTTAATTTATATAATTAATTATATATTATATAATATTTACGTGCATAGTTTATTTGTAAATTTAGTTCCAAATACTTGTACGTTGTCACTCGACTTGTGTCCTGGTTCCGGTTTCTCGAACGCATTTTCGTACGCTTAGAAAACTTGCACTTTACGTTACGCGACGTGTACCTTTATCAATAATTAGACTTAATCATTGATGTTATGCGAGGTGTATATGAAATAGCTTTATTTTTACTAGGAAATACTATTAAATACGATACAATTTTACACAAGATATTTACTTATTTATAGAATGGATATACCTAAACCTTGCTACAACACTTATAGGCAGAGTACCTAATCGTACAGTAGTGTAGTTTTTAGTAAGTCCGGTTCGTTCCACAGGGAATCTTTTAAACAAACCTTAACGCTATATTAGTTTTAATTTATAAAAATACAAATATATATAAGTAATATTATTATTATAAAAGGGGGTTTTTACCGTTTAATGGCCGGTTTGTCGATTTTAAAACTTTGGTCGCAGTTAAAACCTTATGTAAAAATATTAAATAAATAAAAGACTTAATTTAAAGCGTAAAATAAATAACGATAATGAAATTGGGATAAATAAAAGTGCGATAAAATAAACTTGTGATAATTAAAGAGTACGATAATTAAAAGTGCAATTAAATACAAAGACAATAAATAAAAGTGCGATAATTAAAAGTGCAATTAAATATGAAAATAAAGGAATTATGCTTATTTAAACTTCCGTAATCATGATGTTTGACGTGTTGATTTTAGTTTTATGCTCATGGGTTAATTGTCCTTTGTCCTGGATTATTTAATATGTCCGTCTGGTTTTTGTCCATAACAGTCCATCAGTCATAAATATAAAGTGCGAGTGTCCTCGTCAAATTATACTTATACCCGAAGTCAAATATTCCAACTAATTGGGGACTTAAACTGTAACAAGATTTTAATACTTTGTTTAATAATTACACCAGGTTATCGACTGCGTGTAACCCAAGGTTTTAATACTTTGTTATCAATTATGCCAAATGTCCTTGTACATAATTTCACCCCTGTTTTAATAAATCTATTAACTATTAATCCATTTCCGTGTCCGGTTAAATGAACGATTATTCGTACATATAAATATCCCGCCCATCGTGTCCGATCGAGTGTATATGGTTATTTATAGGTACGTCCAATTGTAAATCTTTATATTAAAATTAACAAACTATCATTTAGTTAAACAAATATAAAGCCCATTAATAGCCCATAGTCTAATTTCCACAAGTGTCGTTCTTTTGTCCAAACCCCAATTATGGTACAAAGCCCATGATTACTTCGTTTTAAATAAGCATAATAATAACTTAGCTACAAGACATTAAATTAAAAAGGTTGAACATAACTTACAATGATTAAAAATAGCGTAGCGTTACACGGACAGAATTTCGACTTACACCCTTACAATATTCGCTAACATACCCTTATTATTAGAAATTAAAATTAAAATTAAAATATAAATATATATAAATATACGTAAGAGATAGATTAGAAAAAGATGTGTAAAAATCGGCCGAATGCTCGGCCTTTTATAGGCCCACGTAATACTGTTTGACCTCCGCGAGTGCGGAGGTTTTTGTCTTCAAAGCTCCGCGAGTGCGGAGCCCCTGATTCCAGCTAACATAAGTTTGGCTCCTAGCTTGCCGACGGATTTTATTATATAAATATAATATAAATATATAATTTATATAATTAATTATATATTATATTATATTTATATACATAATTAATTTGTAACTTTCGGTCCGTTGCGTCGTACGTTGAAAGCTGGTTCACGTCTCGGTTTCGGATTTTCGAAAGTCCTTTCGTATAATTTAATATCTTGTACTTTGCGTTTTGCGGCTTGTACTCTTGTAATTTTGAGACGTTTCTCATCAACAATTGGAACCACTTTGATTGTACTTTGTACTTTTGAGCTTTTTGATCGTTTGCGTCTTTAATTTGTCGAATCTGCCTTTTGTCTTCACCTTTTAATATTTAAACGAATATTCCTTGTAAATAGGACAACTGCAACTAAAAGCTTGTCTTTCTTGAGGGATAATGCTATGAAATATATGTTCGTTTTTAGCATTATCAATCATCGATAGACTATATTACTCAAAGTATAACCTTTACATTTGAGTGTTGTGGTCATTTGCTTCGATAAATCAATGTCTCGTTGTTCACCAAAATATATTATTTTAAATCAAAATGTTTTATATCTAGTTAATATTATATTTAATCAGTTTGTAATATATAAATATATATATATATATATATATATATATATATATATATATATATATATATATATATATATATATATATATATATATATATATATATATATATATATATATATATATATATATATATATATATATATCTTCATTTAAAAATATAAATTATATATAATGGAAATATTTATTTAATAATATAATATTTAGTTTTCAAAACTAATTATTTTTCAAAGTTCATTTTTGAATCGTTTAAATATTAGAAAATATTACGTCGTATCACGTTTACGTTTTTGAAACACAATTTATATATTTGTAATTTATAATATACGCTTTAATTAAATTCTTCAAAATTCATATACAAATTATCTTATAAAACGTCTTGGTTCTTTTTAAACTGAAACGTTTTTGTATATTTAAATCAAATATAATAACTTTATTTTCTAAAACTAAATATATATAAGAATCATTTTATTAAAAAGTTAAAATAATGAAATCGTTATATCATAAAACGTTTTAGAAAAGTAAAATTATATATACACATAGTAGGTTTCGAGTTTCTATATTAAAGTTTGTTGAAGAAGCGTGAGATAAAGTCCAGGGATTAAATGAACGTATGAAATCATTTTAAGGTAAAACGTCGATACCTATTTTCTAAGTTATCTATATTCCACAATTTTAATTTCACATTAATTAATATAAAAGTTAAATAGTTTATCTTGTCAAAAGTCACGAGGCAATTATTTTAAAGCATAAATTGAAAATCAAATGGGAATTTCCACTAACCCTTGTCTAGTTCCTGTTAATTGACACTTTTGTTCTTACTTGTAAATCATTTTACCAATTATTCCGAATACCATTAAAAAGGAAAGGTTTCCTAAATCAAAGTGGACCTCTCAACAGAGACTCGTAATCATATCACAATGTATCTGATAACTCAATCATTTGATATCATCTTTTAATTCCGTCGTCAAATACGATCATGTAAAGTATTATACTTAATACTTTGTTAACGTTATCAAGTTATAATATATATATATATATATATATATATATATATATATATATATATATATATATATATATATATATATATATATATATATATATATATATATATATATATATATTCTTATCCAATTATAATGGTTCGTGAATCGTCGGGGTTTGGTCGAGGTTAAATGTATGAACACAGTTTAAAATTTTGAGATTCGACTTAACAAACTTTGCTTATCGTGTCGGAATAATATAAAGATTAAGTTTAAATTTGGTCGGAAATTTTCGGATCGTCACAGATAGAACGTTTGGTCAGTTATTGTCTAACAGACAAAGTTTGTTTATTAATATAATGAATTACATTAACAGTGACTATCCATTTTAGGAAGGTTTCTACTTTTGGTAAGTTTCCATTTATAGTACTTTTGGTTATAATCCTCATTAAGATGTTGTACACTTTGCCTAAACTTCGGTGCTATCAAGTAAGTCCGGAATGACCAGGTGTAACCGTGGGCCCAGGACTTTTGATCAGAAACTAAGTCATGACATTCGAGATCCACAAGCTTATCCCATAAGGGCCACATAGACATCATTCACTTACAACCTTAAGTAGCGATGAAGTTCATATAAGTCGTACGTTATCTTTTGACCATAACCGTCACTTGCTATGCACGTATAGGAATACGACACTTTAAATACTCTACTTATACAATAAATATATATTATATAAGTTTAAATATATTTATCATTAATAATGTATTATCATTATTAATTTATTTTAAAATTATTCTTATAACAAAAGTATTATAAGTTTAATTATGTAGGAAATTACATATGTAATTAGATAAATATTTAATTATATTTTATATTATTATTTACTGATCTTTAAGTAAAAATAATATTATTTGATTAATATATATATTATATATATATATATATATATATATATATATATATATATATATATATATATATATATATATATATATAATCTAAATTTACACTTAATTCAAATATATAACAATAGTTATCTAATAACTCAACTAACTTTTATTGACTTCATATCAGTAGATAAACTTGTATAAAATTTTATAAAAATATTTTATACATTATTACTTATTTTTATTAATTTTTATTTTCCAGATTTGTTTAATACCTAAAATGCTTACAAATAGGTAAACAAATTAAAAATCATCTTTTATAATTTTCACAGTATCTAATAATCCTAATAATCATATAAAAATTTTATAAAAATATGTTTAATACGTTTTTGTATTTATTTCATATTTTCTTTTTATTATATCCTTGATTTAAAACCTAAATCAAAGTTAATTATGTATAAAATAGCAAATCGACCTAAATAACTGGATTTATATTTTTACAAGCTTTATATACTTAAAAGGTAATATAAAAATTTATAAATCTATTTTTATACCAAATATATTATTTATTTCGAATTTAATATTTAACTAACAATTTTCGATTTATTAATTGAAGAATAAATATATAGAATAGCAAATAAATCACATTTTCAATTCTAATATTTATTATAAGTTATATAGAACCTATAAAAATTATTCTTACTGTTCCGATTATTTTATATCAATCATTATAAATTTCACTTTATTTTCGGTATACAAAAATAACAATATATTATTATTAATTCGTATTTAACCCTTATAAAATTATAAAAATTAGTTTTGATCAATATTATATCATATGAAGGTTATAAAAACTGTAAAAATATTTCCTTTCAATTATACATAATTTGTTTTACACATTCTTCATGGTTTAATCGTATAAATACAATTAATTATTAAACTCATATATAAAAATTATAAAAATTATATTTTTCGATTCTAATCTTTTTTATAAGTTATTAGGGTTCAGTAAAAATTGTCTTTTCAATTTTTAAGTGTTCATAATAATTTACATCAATTTTATGTATATATAATTAACCGAAACATGTTTTAATATATAAAAAAATATATACTGTTTATAAATTCGTATAAAAATTTTCCAGAGGTTATTAATATATAAATATGATTTTAACATCTTAATATTTATTATTTATACATAATTTCGATTTATATAGAATTAAACTAACAAACAAGTAATTTCGAAATAAAGAAATAAAGAAAATGAAATAAATAAATAAGTAAAAAATAAAGTGAAGGATAAGAAGTACCTCAAAAGTTCTGCAATTTTTTTTGAGATGAAATGTGCAAGTGTTTGTGAAGAAAAATGATTAAAGAGTGCTTGTAAGAAAAAAATATAGGTAATTATATGAATAACTAGATTTATGAGCCCGTACGTTGCACGAGAACTCTTCCGCAAACAGTGTTGATTTTTTAAATTATATATGAAATAGCGATGTTATATAACGATATTATATGTGCCTTCTAGCCATATATCTTGTAGTGACAGATGGTGCCTCAAAAAACGTCTACTTTCACCAACAACACTAAAAGTATGCTCAACAAACCTATTTTTCTTTGCATCTTTGAACTTGACATTTTATATGTGCAAATTAAAAGAGCAATATAGCTAATATGCAGGTATTATAATCACACAACTAAAGATATCAAATATGCATATCTTAATATATGTAAGGATGACAAAATTCTCAGCCCAGTTAGCAAATGAAGCAGGATTTACAATTAAACAAAATAAAGAAAGATAATGTTGATACAGAGGCTACTTACTTACAGCGAGTACCGAATTCGACAGGAAACGAAACCTGAATTGCAAATGGAAAAAAAAAACAAACATAAACAAAAGTACATTGACAACATAATATGTGACTATTTAAAAAAAACAATAGTAGAACATCAATAATACCTTGAGAAAGAACCAAAAGCAAAGTCAGCTACAACCTAAACAGGAAGGAAAAATAATTTCCATCAGCAAAGGAACATGATGTTGTTTGATTGATAACAGCAGTAATAAAAAAAATAAGACATTGATTTAGATCTCATTTAAACATTCAACATTATATGCAGACAAAATCATGCGTTAAACATCTACCGAATCTTCCAAAACGCTATAATGAATATGTTAAGTAAATAATATATTTACCAAAATTATAAACAATTAACGGATGTAATAATCACAATTTGAAACAATACACAATAAAAAAAACTAAAATAAATAACCTACCAGGTAGACGAAATTGAAGATTAAACGGAATGAGGAAGATGAAAAAAAACCCGGCGCTATAAACCTCTGGAACAAATAAGTGGAGCAAATAAGTGAAAAGAAGTAAAAAAAAAAATGGAAAATAAACTATAAACCTCTGGGCTCACATTGAAGATCCTAACAGTCTTGAATTGGGTTGAGGGTCGCAGACTCATAGGATTCAGAATACAAAAAGCATACCGATGCCGATGTTTATAAACTTACAGTTTTGTCCTTTGTAGCCCTAACAATGGCGTTAGACATGAAAAAATAGATATGAAGAAGAAACCAAAATCATATATAGTCTAAACGTATCACATGTAAATTCGAAAAAAGATATTGTCTCATACAAACTATGGTAATATATTTCTTTTTAAATCTATCTATACAAACAAAACAGGACAAAAAGTGTAGCTTTATTCAAAAAACATGTTTATTGCAGGACAAAAAGTGTAGCTTTATTCAAAAAACATGTTTATTGTAACATGTTAATCAGGTCATTTTAACTTATTCTACCAACCCTTTTTCATCATAGATGTCTAACGGACATATGCAAAGTATACAACCGAACATGGCTCAAATTTTGAAATGCTTATACAATTTTCAATTTATTTATAGGGGTAATAACGGACAAAAAGTTCAAATTATAATTAGTTAGTTCACTAAACATAGACCTTAAAAAAAATAATTTATATGTATTGAAAAATTTAATGTAATGGCTCATCTTTTTGTATCGAACTGAAACTTCTAAATTATTGGGATGACTATGACTATGTTTTTCGAGGCTAATGAATTTGGGCTCAAATCACTCATTTTGACACCTATAGATTTACAAAGCTATAGAAAGATGGAAAGCAGACCTGGGTGTCATAGCCTTGTGGTAACTATGAGATGAAGCAATGAGCATTTGATGCCTTTGCGGATTCAATCACTTGTTCGATCTTTGCCACAACGCAATAATGGTCGATTTACCGGACCAACTCCCACCCACCAACGCCACAGTCATTCCGACCGGAACTTTTAGGTTAAAATCTTTGAATATTATGGACTCTCGCCTTGATGGGTAAGCGAAATTTACATTTTTAAATTCGACGTCGCCTGATACTTCTTGTAATATCTCCCTATCCATGTTGTCCTAATCAATTTCTGGGACCCGCTTGATCACTTCTCATATGCGTTGGCTAGCAGCCATCGCGTAGGAAAAGTACTTGATGTTTGACACTACCAGAGCTATTTTATTAGCGTCATGGGACGACATCCATGCCTTAACCAAGCAAATCAGGTTGCGAAGTGACTAACCTTCTATTTGGCTTCTTGGCAATTGGTGAGCAACATTTTTTGTGATCGAGCTTATGTGGAAACAACTTCATTTAGACCATAGAGCCATTAAAGTTTCCAGTTTTTGGTTTTAGATAATTACCTAGAAATAAGACATTTAATAGGTAACCATGTAATACAAACATCCCATCAAATGAAGATTAATCAGCAAACATAACATCAAGAAGTGTAGGATTTATCACCAACATATGTGATTCGTTGCAAATCACATAACAAATTTAAAAATTAGTCACACACCCTTTAATAACAATTCAGTAAGGTGTAAATATATAACATTCTTAAATTAGTTCTAAATTGTTTTCTAACCCTTACTTTTTTCAGGTGTAAATAAATAACAACAAATGTAATTAAGGCTAAGAGAGCAGTCAAAACTAATAAAAATACCTATATTCAAATCGCTATTCTTGTAAACTGATCTCATTGGCTATGATTGGTTATATTTCTTCAACCAATAATGAAAAACCTGTAGTCAAATAACCCTACAACATATTATTTTAAATATTACTGTTGCTGTTAGCAGCCCAACAGCATCTGCAGCAGCTGTAGACGCCCATTTTAACACACGTTTAATACCTAATTCGACTCGACAAACCTAAACATATGATATGCCGTTTGAAAGCTTTTCGGGAATACTATATGTCCCAATTATTAGTTCTCATCCAAATTTAAAAAAAATTCAACTTAGGAAGACCCGAGAGGCATTTTATAAACTTTTACCCAAAATGACATCAATTTTAGCTAGCGACCTAAATTGTTTTCCAATGTACCCGAGTGACATCTCTAAAATGACTTCATAATCCTTTTGGTAACTTCAAACTTTAAAACTAATGCAAGCGGGTCGAAATGGACAATAATGACCCATATGGATCATAATTTCCCACCTTAATCAATATATGTTCAAGACTCATTTCAAAATATCATTACCAGCAATTACACTTACTTTGATATAATTAACATGTATAAATCATAAAATGCTCAATTTGACACCATATGACCAAAGCAGGTCAAAGGGTTAAAATGACCACTAATGACAGACACATTACATACTTCTATCCCATCAAGTGAGTAATTGACCCACAATAAATCAATCCAACTTATAAAATCAATGACTCAACCAATTTCAACTTTTACCGACAGGTCTATTTTGACCTAATAACCAACGTTGACCGAATAATTGAACGAATATGGATAATTGGAATGAACATATTACAATACAATGAACAACATCATGAACAAACAAAATAATGATTCAAACACGTAACCTAACAATAAGTATACCTTAGCATGCTCTGGCCCGTGGATACTTTTTCCAGCCATAAAGAACCCCGAATTAAGGTGATAAACGCTTGCATCATTGTAGCAGCAACAAAAACTGTATCCAAGGATATAACTATTGCAACCTTGCAACAAAGTGAAGTTGAATAAATTTGTAACATATAAGCCAAAATCAAAGACAAACAAACCAAAATCAAAGATCCAATACTGATAATAAGGATAACTGAACGAAATCATTAAATAATGAAGAATCACTGGAAATTAACAGACATCTAGGTTTTAAAAAATTAACCCTAGAAATTCCATTCACATTATTAAAGAAAATAAAAACCAAAATTAACATATGATGATATGCAGGCTTTTGTTGTTAACGGCTTAACCAACAAATACGAAAATCAAAAATCAATTATTACATAAGAATAAGCGTATTTAAGGTATAATCAGATGTAAATGATGCAAAGGAATAAGTACATACCTGAGTTAATATTCATTTGCTCATGTAGTTAGATATTTTAACATGGTCCTCCCAAAAAATATGTCCTTAATATCAAATTCTATAATTTTAGGGACTAGACATGGTAAATTTAAGTATTGGCTCCACCAACCTCGCTAGCATACTACATACGATTTTGATTAAATTATTATGGCCCTCTCATTGTTGACGTTGAAGCTCCGTCGCTGATTATCTCTTCCTTTTTTTTAATTATTTTTTGCCGAAAAAAATAACATTAATAATTATATATTTTCATAATTTTTATCATTTTTCTTTTAATTGTTTTTAATTTTTCTAAATTTATATAAATATAATTTTTAAGGTTTATTATTCATTTTATAAATAATTAAATTAATTACACTATACTTTTATATTTTATAAAAGTACCACATTTTTTTACTTAGTTTTTATTGTCAAGCGTTCATTATCAGTTACTATCTACATTCATTTCGTTCATATATATACATATATACATATATATATATATATATATATATATATATATATATATATATATACATATATACATATATATATATATATATATAACTTATAAGTTTATTTAATATTAGGGTTAAGGTTTATATTATTAATTAATATTTAGGGTTAGGGTTTTTAGGTTATTAATTACGAGCATTTATTTATATCTGGATAACAACCTTAATGATAATATACAGAACAAGACAACGAAACCCTAAGGGCAATTTAGTAAATTCAGAATGAGAGAGTGAGGGTTGTTATATAAGCACAGACGAATAGTTAGTTAATTTTGTCTACAAAAATGTTATGATTAAAATTTCTGATTGTACAAGATACATTTGTTCAACACTGCACTACAGCTCCCATTTGGATTATTAGTTGTGTTTTGTAGACTTATTATTGTAATTAGTTTGAATGTGATTTATATTGTAATGGGTTTAAAGGTTAAAAATAGAAGGGAAAGCGGATGGCAAGAACTGCAATTTTTATTGTTGTGTTTTTCAGATGAAATTGATGTCATGTATAAGACCAACGCCATGCATTTATTAAACTATAAGGACCACCGATATAAATAAATAAAAAAGAACTATCAAAATAATTTTGGGTAAACCACATACACCACGTATATAATTTACTACTGTAGTAAAGATCTTCGTTCAAAAATACGCTCTGATCCAAGGGAAATGTATCCCCCGGAACCGCTATATTTTTTATTTACTCCGCCTAGATCCACATACTCCCGTCGTTCATAACCGTTCCTTCAATTAAATGCACCGTTTCCATTTTCTTAGATATTAAACTCCTTCACCTACCTCAATGTTGCACCTTATATCCCCCAAATCTATTTAATGTCCCAATTTCATTATCTTTTCCATACTCTAATCGGAACTCTATTGGTGGCCTTCCGGTGGCTGAAACACATACTCTGTTCAGCGATTTCCTCACATGTTATTTGCATTCAGACTCCAGTTACCAACTTTTGCAATTCTAGGTTTTAATAGTGCACTGGGTACGGTGTTCCCCCTGTTACGGGTCACCTTGACTTCTGCTCTACTGGAGGTTCGTTTGATAACCCATGTAATATTGTGTTTGTTGGTCGTGTGGACATATCGGTTAATCGATACATGATTGAATTGGTGTTTGGAAAAATCAGAACTTTATCCGATGTTAACTTTTTGCCCGAAAATTGATATGTGTTCGTCTCTATGTAGCTTCTGATGCTCCGGAGGCTATCTCAGTATTAAATGGCTCCCCAAATTTTGGCAAACTCATACATGTTGGTAAGCCAAAACGCAATTATGTTAACTATTTTGTTCACACAAATTATGTTGTGAACCAAGTTTTAATGTGCTCAATTTCGCCCAATACTTTAACTGTTAGCAAGAGTGATCAATCGATTCCGATTGTGGAGTCAATGTTGTTAGTGGACATGCATGTGTATAGATTTTAATGGTTCATAATGTTTATGTTGAGATCATTAGAAAGATTGACTCTTTTGCTCGTGTGCCGATTTTTGGTGACATGTATTGATATGGGAAAGTTTTATCATATATTTCAGATGATTTCGTTATGATCCGTACTCTTTCGGAGGTAGCCAGTTCTTTATTTAAATTTGCGTGGATTGAGATTTCAGGTTTTTCGATTAATTGTGTCAAATGAAAGTGCTTTTGAAGTAACCAAATAATTCGCCGATGTGATTATTGTGGCTAATTCTTTTTTGTCTTCTGGGAATATTGGATTCACTTTCGTGTTTATTTTATCAAAAAAGTACTAAACACATCCATGGTTCGGTTGATGTTGATATAAAGTTAAAGATGGTTTAAAGTGTAATGTTTAGGTGTCTAAAATCTATAATCATTCTAGCATCATTTGCTTCCTTTTTCACACCCTCAATGTTAAGCTTCTTGAATCCACAAACCGGTTTGTGGTTTCGAATAGGGCTATGGCTCATGTTTTCGTTGATCGCGATCAGGGTGAGGTTAAAGCGCATAACTTTTACTCAGCTCAGTTGGCTAATGCTATTGATAAGGTTAATCATGCGAAGATTGCGTTTGTTGTTGCGGGTGGTACCGAGTATGGAGTAGTTATCGAGTCTGGAGATCAAAGGTGTAGCTACGTTTTTTGGTGCAGTTCAACATACTGATAGATATGATAGGAAGTATTCGGTTGCAGGTTTTAATCTCGTTAAGAATGGGCCGGCTGAAAATGCCGTTGACAATGGAGGGTCGTTAATGGGCTTAATAATGGGCCATTTTTGAAAGTTGGTAACATGCCATTATGTGTAGAAGTTAGGGAACCCATTGTTAATTTTGAGGACATAAAGCTATAAATGTCGTCAAAGATGAGGGTCAAACAAGAGATTGGTTCGGATGTTTATTTAGGTAATAATCTCGGTGACGACGATGTTTAGAAACTGGTGCAGTTTGGTCAGGGAGGTACGCATTATTGTGAGTGTGTTGACCCGAAGTGTGACAGTTTTTGCACGAAATGGTATACATTAAATGGTCATTCGAAGAAACCGCAAGAGGAAACTATTGCTAAATCAACACTTAGGTAGAAGATGAAAAAGGATGAGATTGTATCGTGTTAATTTAATTTACACGATAAAATAACGATATCGAATTCAGTGATGCGGTTCAACAGATTTTATTAATGATCAAGTCGGGGTGTTTGGAGAGAGTTCTTCGGACGGGGGGGTTAGATTCGGGGTGCAAACCCTTTACGAAAGATTTTTTTCCAATATTTAGAAGATCGTGGAGTCATTGCTACTTCCGAAGCTATTCTAGTCGGGGACAGATCCTCTAATATTTTGACATACAAGATTGTTAACTGGAATGGAAAAAGAATTGACCGGGAAACAAATGACGAAAAGACGAAGAAGGTGGTCCCCTAAAGAGAGTTGTCGGTTGTTTTGTTTCGTTGCTACATTTTATGGATTGTTTCTTAGTTAGTAGTTGTTTGTTAAGGCTGTACTGAAATGTCCCGTTCATATTGATTATAAACGTTCCATATTAATTGATTTTGTTGCGAGGTTTTGACCTCTATATGAGATGTTTTTCAAAGACTGCATTCATTTTTAAAACAAACCATAACCTTTATTTTATCGACAAGGTTAACAAGACACCACTTAGATTATCCAGAAATGATAATCTAACAAATATCACACTTACACACTTCCAATACATATTGGTTTACAAATATTAATATGTTACAACAAAATAAATCTCGAATACAGTTTTAAACAATATTATACAAGCATGCTGACACCAAATCTTGTCCATATGTAACAACCCAACATTGATTTACCAAAAACACGACACAAAAAAAAAATCTGTGACTGCCCATCTGGACGGCGTCCAGAAATCGGGACGGCGTCCAGCTTTTACAACTGGGACAGCGTCCAAGGATTTGGGACGGCGTCCCAATGAACTAAAAAGTACTGATCAGTTTTTTATTCACACGCGAGTGGAAACCCGCTTCCCGACACTTTTAAACGTAACCAATTTCACAATATGTGATATTAAGTAAAACTAAGATATTTCCACCATAAAAACAAGTTTTACAACACCGAGCCCACAATGACCCGTTTTACAAATAATGTAGCGATTTCAACCCATTTATCTCTTTAGACGGATTAGGACTCTATAACCCAACCCAATACCAAGAGCATAATCTCGGGGACTACCAAATCCCCAATCCACGTCCATATAACCAAAAGCTACCCCTTCGAGCCCAAGCGCTCCTATGCCTCTAGTCTAACAACTAGCTAGCTTCATAACAAAATACCTGTAAAAAGGTAAACAACGAGAGGGGTAAGCATAAAGCTTAGTGAATGCAATAATTATACACATACATATATAATATACCTACTTGCAAACACTTACACACATACCGCATACATGCTAGCAACACGATTAGCTTATCATCACAATTACAAGCTATAACCTCCAATAATCAAGCTAGCATAACAAAAGCATATATAATATGAACAAATATAATATGCTTACGCTACAACACAAATAACCATGGTCGACCAATAGTATAAGGGAACGGCGCTCGCGAAAACGCCATCGGTGTTCATAACATCCGTTAGGGCACTTAACACCTCGCACCACTAACCCCTAGGGTGGCACCTTAACACCTCGGCACATCACCCCGAGTGGCATCTTAACACCTCGATGCAACACTCATTATTTTACGGAGTGGTGTCTTAACACCTCGACACTACACTCCTAGGTGGCATCTTAACACCTCGATGCTACACCCGAGTGGCATCTTAACACCTCGATGCTACACTCTTCACGTGAAACGTGGTGTCTTAACACCTCGACACTACACCTTTCACGCTACAACAAATAGATACATTATATACATACGCATATAATTATTCCACTCACCTCGAATTGCCCGCACAAGTCATAAACGTAAATCGCCTCCAAAAGCAACCGAGCAAACCTTTTACCTATAATACGTATATAGATATACAAACAATCAACATACATTCTCTACGAGAGAATTCGACTTCAACACCCTTAACCAAGGGTTTACACCTATCACCACAAACCGTCCATTTAGACACATAAAGTGGACTTCACCAATTACCACTACGGGTGGTAATTCCGACCCATCCAACAAGTACAATTTAACCAAATTTATATTTGACACCATTTAAACTAATCTAGGTCTTAACCAAAATTGCTTATCATCCAATTAATCCAAAATTAAAGTCATTACCAAATTTGACCCATCTAAGTCAACCTATTTTGACATAAGTCCCAAAAACATCTTTAATCACTAACGGCTAGTGACTAACTTTCCAAAATACCATTTAACACTTGAATCAAACATTTATATACTTGGTTCATCAAATCTTGACCCATAACTTAGTTTGACACCGAATCAAGCTTACTTGACCCAAAATACCCATTCGACCTAGATTAGGGTTTACACCCAAAAATCAAGTCAACACAAGTGTTCTAAGGTTTAACTAACACATGCAAGGTCCAAACTAACAATTCCATCAATTGAAACCCTAAGTCACCAATTCGGGCTTACATACATGAATCTTCCCCAAAAAGCCCCAAACTTCACAATAAATGGGTTATAACTCTAACTAGCACAAACTTTAACTCAAACAATAATCTTAACAAAGAAATTCGGATTTAGAGCTTACCAACACTACCACCACGTAGCCGTGAACGAGGTGAACAACTTTAACTCTTGAGACCGGACCCGAATCACACTTCTTCTTCTCCAAATCCCCAACTCTCTCTCGCTAGAACCTCTCTCTCTCACTAGGGTTTGATGAGAGTGTTTGAGAAGGTGAAATGGGGATAAGAATGAGAGTGGATCAGTTTTAATGGCTCAAAACCGACCCCCAAGTGAAAAGACTCAAATACCCTCTTTTAAAACCTTTAAAATACAGCTGCTGGCCTGTCAGGCCTTCTGGACGGCGTCCAAAAAGCTTGGACGGCGTCCTAACCTTCATTGTTGGACGGCGTCCTAAAGTCTGGACGGAGTCCCAATGAACTGAGTCTGAAACTGAACTTGTTTTGGTCGTAACTTTCAAACCGTAACTCCGTTTTCGACGAATCAAATATCGTTGGAAACGTAATGAGATTTACTATCCAATGGTAAGGTTTTAGAACATCAACTCCAACTTTATTTGGGATCCAAATATACGCTTACATGCCTCGTATTTTGAATGACGCTCGAAATAACGTGTAACTGAAAAACGGGTGTTACAACTCTCCCCCACTTAAATTGGATCACGTCCTCGTGATCCGCACAAACACTAGAAGTTAAGAACTTCTCCCACGAATATTTCTGCTTCCAACGCGGAGTCACACAAGTAGTAAACTCATCCGAATCCTCGCTTCGTGCACTAACGCATCATAATACCACAATATTGGGTAATCAACCCACGAGTCGAAACAACCGTAACCGTTGCTCCTACGCCGAGTATCCAAACTCATACCATACACTTCACAATCGTCCTAAGAGTAGAACAATTTGCCGACAAACATCGTCGTCACACCTCACGATTCCTACAAAACACAACAAAGCCCGTCATTCATAACATCATCTGTGAATTTTAAGATCCCACCACACGCTAATGATCACTAGCGTGCACTACCGCAATAAATGATATCTTATACACTCAACGTCCAGAATTTCCATTTAGGAAATACGAAAAATACCACATTTTCCTTCAAGTTCTCACTGCTGCAACACGCAACAAGCGTGATCCATAACTATATCGCCCTATGCGATCTTCTAAATTCACTACGCCGCGAACCAAGTCTTACATTAATCCAAATCGAGAAGGATTCATGCTTCCTTAAAATTTCGTACTCATTCGGTTCATAACCGTACTACTCGACCGATCATTCCTGAATATTCTTTAGGCCAAGAACCAAACTCCCTCCGGCTCTACACCGGATCATTCCTTCAACGAAAAAAATTTTAATAACCTCGCAATAACACTTAAGAAGCACCACTTTCCCGCCGATCGATCCACACACGACTATACGTCACTGGATTAATCCAGGACGACAATAATACACCACGAATTAGACGAAACATCAACACATCGTCATAGGGTTTCTCCTCTGAACCATACAATACGGCTTCCTAGTACTAGCATAGAAGCTATTCGTATACCAAAATCCCGTCAACGGCGAATCATCATCACAAAATTTCCGCAATTTGCCACACGACTCACAAAAATATTCACCACGCCGGGTGAACTTTCCTACCTAGACCGTCCGTTAAGGATGGTCTCAACATTTCAATGCAACTAACAGTCGCATCACTAAGGAGCACACTCTCGCAAACAAACAACATCTGCGTGTCTCGATGTGAGACAGTCAAAATCGACACTCTCCGCCTCACATTCGTCCATAAAGTGGAATAATCCACTGACAATCTTCACGATTGCGTTTCCTGACAGGGAAAATACGATATTCGCCACGATATCGAACTCGTTCTCATTCAATTATACTGTCCGGGTTTCATGACAACCCAGATTTTTCACTACGGGAGCACTCGTGATAATGCTAAAAACGAACATATATTTCATAGCATTATTCCTCAAGAAAGACAAGCTTTTAGTTGCAATTGTTCTATTTACAAGTGATATTCGTTTAAATAATAAAAGGTGAAGACAAAAGACAGATTCGACGAATTGAAGACGCAAACGACCAAAAAGCTCAAAAGTACAAAAGACAATCAAAAAGGTTCCAAATATTGATAAGAAACGTCTCGAAATCACAAGAGTACAAGATTCAAAACGCAAAGTACAAGATATTAAATTGTATGCGAGGACGTTCGAAAAACCGGAACCGGGACCAGAGTCAACTCTTAACGCTCGACGCAACGGACTAAAAATTACAAGTTAACTATATATATAAATATAATATAATATATAATTAATTATATTAATTATATATATATTATATATATATATTTAAAACCGTCGGCAGCAGGAATCTCCAAGGGTGTAAACTGAAAATACCTCTCCGCGACTCGCGGAGTTTGAAGGCCTTTTTGCCGCGAGTCGCGGAGCCACAAAAATCATTCCTGGCTATAAATCAACCCGAATTCTGATCAAAATTTTCATCATTTTTTCTTCTCATTCATACGAAGTAATATATATTTATATTTATAATTTATATTTTAATTTTAATTCTAATAATAAGGGTATGTTAGCGAATGTTGTAAGGGTGTAAGTCGAAATTCTGTCCGTGTAACGCTACGCTATTTTTAATCATTGTAAGTTATATTCAACCTTTTTATATTAATGTCTCGTAGCTAAGTTATTATTATGCTTGTTTAAAACGAAGTAATCATGATGTTGGGCTAATTACTAAAATTGGGTAATTGGGCTTTGTACCATAATTAGGGTTTGGACAAAAGAACGACACTTGTGGAAACTAGACTATGGGCTATTAATGGGCTTTATATTTGTTTAACTAAATGAAAGTTTGTTAATGTTAATATAAAGATTTACAATTGGGCGTCCCTATAAATTACCATATACACTCGATCGGACACGATGGGCGGGGTATTTATATGTACGAATAATCGTTCATTTAACCGGACACGGGAATGGATTAATAGCCACTAGAATAATTAAAACAGGGGTGAAATTACATTCAAGGGTAATTGGTGTAATTGTTAACAAAGTAGTAAAACCTTGGTTTACACGCAGTCGATAACCTGGTGTATTCATTAAACAAAGTATTAAAACCTTGTTACAATTCGAATCCCCAATTAGTTGGAATATTTATCTTCGGGTATAATAATAATTTGACAAGGACACTTGCAATTTATATTTATGACTGATGGACTGTTATGAACAAAAACCAGACGGACATATTGAATAATCCAGGACAAAGGACAATTAACCCATGGGCATAAAACTAAAATCAACACGTCAAACATCATGATTACGGAAGTTTAAATAAGCATAATTCTTTTATTTCATATTTAATTTCCTTTATTTTATATTTAATTGCACTTCTAATTATCGCACTTTTATTTATTGTTATTTTATTTAATCGCACTTTTAATTATCGTACCTTTTAATTATCGCAATTTTATTTTATCGCATTTTTATTCGCAATTTCATTATCGTTATTTACTTTACGCTTTAATTTAAGTCTTGTATTTATTTTATATTTTACATTAGGTTTTAACTGCGACTAAAGTTTTAAAATCGACAAACCGGTCATTAAATGGTAAAAACCCCCCCTTTATAATAATAATATTACTTATATATATATTTGTAATTTTAATAAAAGTAAACTAATATAGCGTTGAGCTTTGTTTAAAGATTTCCCTGTGGAACGAACCGGACTTACTAAAAACTACACTACTGTACGATTAGGTACACTGCCTATAAGTGTTGTAGCAAGGTTTAAGTATATCCATTCTATAAATAAATAAATATCTTGTGTAAAATTGTATCGTATTAAATAGTATTTTCTAATAAAATTTAATAGTATTTTATACCCCTCTGCTTTGACATCAAGTATTTTTGGCGCCGCTGCCGGGGACCATCTTAAAATCCGGAAGCGCAACGCTAATAAAAAAAAAAAAAAAAAAAAAAGATTTTTATCTACTTTTATTAAAAGTCGTTTTTGTAAAAATACGTTTTAATTATTCAAAAATATAAAAAGAAAAACAAAAATATAAGTATTTTTAGGATTTTGTTAAATATTTAAGTTTTATAAGTTTCTTTATCTTTATTTTAATTTATAAAAATATAAATTTTATTAAAAATCGTTTATTTAAACTAAAAACAGAAAAAAAAGAAAATAAAAAAAAAAAAAAATAAAGAAAAACGCGTAAAAAGTGAAACCTGTCAACTGTTTTTCTGAACCCCGCGACTCGCGGGGTTTTCTTCTCTTTTTGCCGCGACTCGCGGAGGTCTTCTGACACACGGACAAAACCCTAAAGTTGCATTGATTACGGGGTTTTAATTATTATTATTATTATTTAACTTAATTATTATTATTATTATTATTAATTTTAAGTTTTATTTTTACTTTTTACTTTATATTTATGTATTTTGTTTAATTAGTTTTATTAAAATTGTAAAATTAGTAGTTTTTATTAAATAATAATATAAAAATAATATTTTTATAAAAATTGTACTTTTTACAACTTTTTGTATATTTTTATATTTTGTACCTTTTTAATCGTTGTAGCGTAACTTTTGTATTTTTAGCTCATATTTAATTTTAAACTTACTTTTTGCTATAGTTATTTTTACTCCTAGATTTTTAGGCTTTGCCGTAGAATTCCTTAAGTGCTTTTTTCTTTAGACTAAGATTTAGGTGCTTTAGAATTTTGCGACGCCTTTTTAAGTTTTAGTTTCTTTTTAAGTTATTTCCATTTGGGATTTAGTCTTTTCCTGTAAGCTTTAATATTTTTAGACCTTTTACTATGTATCAATTATCATTCCAATTAGTAATTTCAATTTGCGATTATAATTTTAAGTTAGTTGTAGTAATAAGGTTAAATTAGTTAAGTATTTTTAAGTTTTGATAAGTTTCTTTTATTTTTCCGTCACCTTTTATTTTTCAACCATTTTTTATTTTTCGACATTTTTCGGCGCGCAATCTATTTCTCTCTTATTTCTCGCCATTCTAGTTTTTAGGACTTAGAATTTTTTCTACTTCTTCTCTAAATTTCTTAAAATTACGAAAATTTATTTTAAGTTGTTAAATTGATAGACATCAAAATTTTCTGGTTCGTAGTAATAGTTGGATTTGTACGTGGACCGGGTTATTGGAGCCAAACAGTCCTCAATTATATTGAGACCAAACGAATCCTGCCCCTCTGCTGCATCTTTTGGCTATTCGAAACGTGGGCAAAATCAGAAAAGTCTATTGATTGGATAACTTATTATAATTTTTCTTTCCTTTTAAAAACTAATAGGATATTCTGTGAATGCACCGAGCAAGACGTTCATCACCTTTTGTACGTTCACCACCTGTAACTCGATCAAGACATCGTTTAACAAATATAACCGCCGTTGATTTTTCTTTAGAATCGTCATCCAGTCGACCAAGTACTTCAGTTCAAATTTCCGATAATCCATTTTTTGAACCAAACCTCACAATTGAGAAACCAGAAAATATTCAGGAACGGTTCATAGATCCTGAACCATTAAACTTTCCTCCGGAACCACCAATCATTCAAACAGAGATTGTTGAGGAACGAACTATTAAATCAGAATCATCTAGTGATACCGAGTCAACGAATTCAATTATGGAGAATCTGGAACCTTTAAGTATGGAAGACCGAATGAGAGCTAAACGCACTGGCCAAGGTCACGCAATTACTCATCCAGACATTAATGCGCCAGATTATGAAATCAAAGGACAAATTCTACACATGGTGACTAATCAATGCCAATTTAGTGGTGCGCCGAAGGAAGATCCAAATGAACATCTACGTACCTTTAATAGGATCTGCACACTATTTAAAATACGAGAAGTGGAGGATGAACAGATATATCTCATGTTATTTCCCTGGACTTTAAAGGGAGAAGCCAAAGATTGGTTGGAATCGTTACCTGAAGGGGCGATTGATACATGGGACGTTTTAATTGATAAATTTCTTAAACAATTCTTTCCTGCATCTAAAGCCGTAAGACTTCAAGCAGAAATTGTTACGTTCACACAGAAACCAAATGAAACTCTATATGAGGCGTGGACAAGATATGGAAAGTTGTTAAGAGGATGTCCGCAACATGGTTTAGACACCTGTCAAATAGTACAAATATTCTACCAAGGATGCGACATCACTACAAGGAAAGACATAGATATAGCAGCTGGTGGTTCGATTATGAAGAAAACCGAAACTGATGCTTACAAAATTATTGATAATACTGCTTCCCACTCACATGAGTGGCACCAAGAAAAAGACATCATTAGATCATCTAAAGCAGCTAGAGCCGATTCTAGCCATGACTTAGATTCCATTTCCGCAAAGATAGATGCTTTCGAGAGACGAATGGAAAAGATGACTAAGGATATTCATGCTATACGAATTAGTTGTGAGCAGTGTGGAGGACCACATTTGACAAAAGATTGTCTCAGTATTGAATTAACAATGGAACAAAGAGAGAATATTTCATACATAAACCAAAGGCCTGGAAATAATTATCAGAATAATTATCAACCGCCAAGACCGATTTACAATCAAAACCAGAATTATAACCGAAATATTCCATACAACAACCAACAAGGTCCTAGCAATCAACAAGTATCCAATAATACTTACAATCAGCAAAGACCGAATTTTCAAAACAAACCACCACAACAAACCGATGATAAAAAGCCGAATTTAGAAGATATGATGACGAAGCTAGTTGAAACTCAAACGCAGTTTTTCACATCTCAAAAACAAACAAATGAACAAAATGCTCAAGCATTTAGAAATCAACAAGCTTCTATTCAAAATCTGGAACAAGAAGTAAGTAACCTAGCAAGGTTAATAGGTGAAAGAAAACCGGGAAGTTTACCTAGTGATACAAATGCTAACCCCCGGAATGAAACAGCTAAAGCTATTACCACAAGAAGTGGTACAACACTTAACCCACCTGAAATACCTGTAACTTCTGATGAAACTATTCCTACTCCACAAGAACCACAACCTGATCAAGATAAGGAAAAAGAACCGGTAGTTGAAAAGGTTAATGAAGATAACATAGTTAAGGATAAACCTTATGTTAAACCATACCAACCACCACTTCCTTACCCGAGTAAAATGAAGAAGGAAAAACTTGAAGCCGAGCAATCCAAATTCTTGGATATGTTTAAACAGATAAATATAAATCTTCCTTTCATTGATGTGATTTCAGGAATGCCTAGGTATGCTAAATTCTTGAAAGATCTAATCACGAATAGAAAGAAAATGGAAGAACTCTCGGCTGTTACTATGAATGCTAATTGTTCAGCAGTGCTGTTGAATAAGATACCAGAAAAACTATCTGATCCAGGAAGTTTCACAATTCCATGTTTTCTGGGTAGTCTTAGTTCAATAGAAGCATTAGCAGATTTAGGTGCTAGTATAAATCTAATGCCGTATTCACTATACGCTAAACTAGACCTTGGAGAATTAAAACCAACTAGAATAAGCATACAACTAGCCGATAGATCAATAAAATATCCTAGAGGGATAATGGAGAACATGCTAGTTAAAGTTGGTACTTTAGTATTTCCAGTAGACTTTGTTGTTTTGGACATGGAAGAAGATTCTCAAGTTCCTCTCATATTAGGAAGACCATTCTTAAACACGGCTAAAGCAATGATAGACGTGTTCGGTAAGAAACTGACCCTAAGTATAGAGGATGAGAGTGTTACCTTTTCAGTGGATAGAGCCATGCAACAACCACAATCTGCAGATGATACATGTTATTATATTCAAACTATAGATGCACATGCAGAATTATTAGAAGAATTTCCAGAATTACAAGGAACAGGAGAATGTTCTTTAGGAGAAGGTAATGAACCAATTGATGAAGCTGAAATGTTAGCTACACTTATAGCTAATGGATATGAACCAACAACAGAAGAAATTCAAATGCTAAAAGAAGAAGACAGATATCGATATAAATCATCGATAGAAGAACCTCCGAAATTAGAGTTAAAGCCACTTCCAAATCATTTGGAATACGCTTATTTACATGGTGAATCTGAATTACCTGTAATAATATCGTCTTCTCTTACTGAAAATGAGAAATCACAACTCATTTCTGTGTTGAAAGCTCATAAACCAGCCATTGCATGGAAGATTCATGATATTAAAGGAATAAGTCCTTCGTATTGCACACATAAAATCCTTATGGAAGAAGGTCATAAAACGTATGTGCAACGCCAACGAAGACTAAATCCTAATATGCAAGATGTAGTTAAGAAAGAGATTATTAAACTGCTAGATGCAGGTTTGATATATCCAATTTCTGATAGTCCATGGGTAAGCCCAGTTCAATGCGTGCCTAAGAAGGGTGGCATGACTGTCATCACAAATGAGAAAAATGAGCTTATTCCTACTAGGACTGTAACAGGATGGCGTGTATGTATTGATTATAGAAAATTAAATGACGCCACCAGAAAAGATCACTTTCCCTTACCTTTCATAGATCAAATGTTGGAAAGATTAGCCGGAAATAGTTACTATTGTTTTCTAGATGGATTTTCCGGATATTTTCAAATTCCAATAGCACCCGAGGACCAAGAGAAAACAACATTCACGTGCCCTTATGGTACTTTTGCTTACAAAAGAATGCCATTTGGACTTTGTAACGCCCCTGCAACCTTTCAAAGGTGTATGATGGCGATTTTTCACGACATGATAGAAGAATGCATGGAAGTATTCATGGATGACTTTTCAGTCTTCGGTGATACATTTAAATCATGTCTAGTTAATCTGGAACGAATGCTAATTAGATGCGAAAAATCAAATCTAGTACTTAATTGGGAGAAATGCCATTTCATGGTTAAAGAAGGCATCGTTCTTGGACATAAAATTTCAAAAGAAGGAATCGAAGTGGATAGAGCTAAAGTAGATGTAATTGCTAAACTTCCACATCCCACCAATGTTAGAGGAGTTAGGAGTTTTCTAGGGCATGCCGGTTTTTACCGACGTTTCATAAAAGATTTTTCAAAAATTGCCACTCCTATGAATAAACTCCTAGAAAAGGATGCGCCATTTATCTTTTCAGATGAATGTATCAAATCTTTTAATATTCTTAAAGAAAAACTCACTAATGCACCGATCATGATAACACCAAATTGGAATCTACCATTTGAACTAATGTGCGATGCAAGTGATTTTGCAATGGGAGCCGTTTTAGGACAAAGGATTGAAAAACGATTTCAACCTATATATTATGCTAGTAAGACGTTACAAGGAGCACAAACGAACTATACAACTACTGAAAAAGAACTCCTTGCTATTGTCTTTGCTTTTGACAAATTTCGATCATATCTCGTTCTAGCAAAAACGGTGGTCTATACCGACCATTCTGCTCTTAGATACCTATTTTCAAAACAAGATGCTAAACCAAGATTAATCCGTTGGATCTTACTCTTACAAGAGTTTGATATTGAAATCCGAGATAAAAAAGGAGCAGAAAATCTCGCTGCTGATCATCTTTCTCGTCTTGAAAATCCCAAATTAGAAGTTCTGAATGAATCGGCCATACAAGACAACTTTCCTGATGAATATCTATTGAAGATAGATTATAAAGAAATCCCATGGTTTGCAGACTATGCAAACTACTTAGTTTGTGGATTCCTTGAAAAAGGATTATCGTACCAAAGACGAAAGAAATTCTTCAGTGATATAAAACACTATTTCTGGGAAGATCCACATTTGTTTAAAAGTTGTCCCGATGGAATAATACGCCGATGTGTATTTGGAGATGAAGCTAGTAAAATTTTAAACCATTGTCACACAGGACCAACAGGAGGGCATTATGGGCCTCAACTAACAGCAAGAAAAGTTTATGAAGCTGGATTCTATTGGCCTACAATTTACAAAGACGCGCACCTTCTTTGCAAATCCTGTGATGCATGTCAAAGGGCCGGAAGAATAAGTCAACGTGATGAAATGCCACAAAATGTCATCCAAGTATGTGAAGTATTTGACATTTGGGGTATTGACTTTATGGGTCCATTTCCAAAATCTCATAATAATCTATATATACTCGTAGCCATTGATTATGTATCTAAATGGGCGGAAGCACAAGCTCTCCCAACTAACGATGCACGAGTTGTAGTCAACTTTTTAAAACGTCTTTTTGCAAGGTTTGGAACACCGAAAGCTTTAATAAGTGATCGGGGTACTCATTTCTGTAATAATCAACTTGAGAAAGTTCTTAAAAGATATGGAGTAACTCATAAAATCTCCACCGCATATCATCCACAAACAAGTGGACAAGTTGAAAATACCAACCGAGCTTTAAAACGTATTCTAGAGAAAACCGTAGGATCAAATCCGAAGGAATGGTCCATTAAATTGGAGGATGCACTCTGGGCTTTTAGAACAGCCTACAAAACTCCAATTGGAACCACACCTTTTAGACTTGTGTATGGAAAAGCATGTCATCTTCCAGTAGAAATTGAACACAAAGCATTTTGGGCTTTAAAGACATGTAATATTGATTTACATGAAGCTGGACGTCTACGATTAAGTCAACTAAACGAATTAGAAGAATTAAGACATGAAGCATACGAAAATTCGTTAATCTATAAAGAAAGAACGAAGAAATGGCATGATAAAAGAATCAGAAGTTCAAAAGAATTCAAAGAAGGAGACAGAGTTCTTCTTTTCAATTCACGATTCAAGCTATTTCCTGGAAAATTGAAATCAAGATGGTCTGGACCATTCATAGTCAAAAGAGTTTTCCCATACGGAACGATAGAATTAATAAATTCAAATGGGATTGAATTTAAAGTTAATGGTCACAGAGTTAAACATTACATACATGGTCCGATGGAAGTCGACAACGAAGTTAATCACAATTTCGACACCACAGCTAACTAAGTGTGGGGAGAATCAAGTCTTTAAAGGATAATATGTATTTCTGTTAGAGTTAGATTGTCTGTTTTCGTGTAGTTCTCGAAAATGGAACACGTATGGTCTTTCCCTAGCAGACCCTAAAGAACTAGTCTTCTCCCCCCATTCTGAATTTTTATTTTTTTAGGTTTTTACAAAATGAAGACTGCCTGTGAACTAAACCATGGTCTAATGCTACACGCTTTGATCACTAAAAGAAATAATGACATACTACCGAGTGAATTAGTATCAGTAATCAGAGAAAGAATGGACGGAGTTAGAAAAGGATCCAGATGCGAAGATAATAAGTTACAATTTGGTAAAGGAAAATCAAAATCCGCAGCGAAAAGAAGAGCACGACACCTAGAAAAATGTCACAAATGCGGAAAATGGTCACATGGAGGTAAATGTTCAAATAATCAAACCTATTCAAATACCGAATTTGTTACTTTATGCAGAGACGGACCGTTCATATGTTTAGAAGAAAAGACAATGAATGCTCGAGGTTACGCCTATGCAGCCATGGAAGACCAATTAAACCGACTATCTTATGAATATAATAGATCATATAACTAAGAAATCTATTTCACAGGTATGTCTGTACAGTTTTTATTTTTATTTTTATTTTTAACCTTTTGATAATAAACGCTAATTTGTTCGCTAAAAAGTATTAAATTGGTATTAAATAAAATTAGGTTTGGCGACCGAAATTATTGATATCATTCAAAAATTTATTACATCACTGCGAAATTTAACGTTTATTCTTAAGGTATAAATATCTTTAATCAATCAAACCAAAATATTTCAAAAATTCGTCATGAGTTAAATTAGGTCTTGGAACCGAAATTACTTTACCGAAAAGAGGGGCGCATATTTTTGATAATATTTGATTGATTAAAGTGGGATAAAAAGATAAAAAGATTTTTAATTTTATTTTTACCATGTTTTTAAAATTAATATTTAAATCTTAAATTAATATTGTAAACTTTGTAAAAACAATATTTTTAAAATTGTAAATATTTGAAAAATTAATATAAGTTTGGTATGAATTTATGAATTTTTAAATTAAGTTTGGTGTGAATTTTTAATTTTTAAAATATGAAATTTTAATTTTATGCATTTTAAATTTTGAGTTTGGTGTGAATTTTTAATTTTAATTTTGAATTTTATATTTAAGTTGTGTGAATTTAAAAACAAAAATTTACTTTATCTCATTAAGTTAAAAATATGATTTTAAAATTCGTCGTAAGTTGAAGACTAGGTCTTTGAACCGAAATTGCTTTACCCGAGGGAGGGACGAGAACTTTTATTATCATTATTTTTAATCTTGTTGATTTAAAGTATGCCAAAAACATAAAAAAAAAAAAAAAAACCCAAAAATCTTAGCTTTTAAAACAATCGCTACAAAAAGACAAATTTTAAAATTTTGTCGAGGGACGGACTAGGACATCGATCCGAAACGACCTCGTCCTAAATAACAAGGGAAACAAAATTTTAAAATTAATTTCTTAATTGTTTTATAAGTTAAAGATTATAAAAAAAAAAAAAAAAAAAAAAAAAGTAACTCCGCGACTCGCGGAGTTTTCAGTAAAAACCTCCGCGACTCGCGGAGGGTCCAAAACCCAGAAAAAAAAAATAAAAGAGCTGCTCGACTGATCACTCACACACACACAAAAACACCCAAATACAGCTCGAAAAAACCCGAGAAAACCCACGAAAATCATCCCAAAAACTCGATTTTTCACCGTTAATCTTCAAATTTTTCACTACAATCATGTTGAGAAGGATGATATCTAGGAACTACTCAAGAAAACAGGTACAATTACACCCCAAATCACCTTTAAATCCGAATTTTAGTGTGTTCTTGAGCATATTTTCATAATTTGAATTTTGTTAATTTTTAGTGTAATTAGTGTTAAATTGTTAGTATATTATGCATGTAAAACCTAGATTGATGCTTGTTAACATGATTTGAAGCCAAAAACTTCAAAATCTTTAGAATCTAGGGTTTGTGTTCTTGAGCAATTTGGGGCTTTTTGATATAAACAGGTTATGGCCGATTTTTGTCATGAATTGTTGCTAAATTGAGTAGTGTAACATGTCTAGGTAGTTAAATGATCCAAACTTTGAGCCTAAACATGATTTTGAGAATTAAAGTGGACTTTTTCAAGTCCAAAATTCATGAACTTGATTTTTGAAAGATAATGCCATTTGAGACTTGTTTATTTGCTAGTAATGATTATTTTGACATGTTATTTGAGTTGAATGCTTATGAACTTGGCGAAAATTTTCGTATATGCTTATTTGAAAAAGTGTAGAATTGATAAAAATGTGAAAATAAGCTTAAGTTTGATATAAATTGATAATGTCATTATAATTATTTTGATTGATGATTTTGCTGACACTAATGCATATTTGGATGCACAAAATTTGTGTTTGATGTGTTTTGCAGAATGAAAGGGGTGAATCTTCATCCCAAGCCCGCCATGCTCCTGCTGAGAACTTGGAACAACAGGAGGTAGATAACTACTACAAGCAGGATGTACCTCATCCAGTCATGACCTTTTCAGATATGCACTTGGAACAGTTGCACCCGAACTTGCGATTTGACAGACTTTGGATAGATTATCCAAAATATCAACGGGGTTTGCATACTCTTCACTCAAAGGTTGTTGAGGTACCGAGGGTCATAGAATGGGGACCCTTGGAAGCTGTAGAATTGGCCGGGCCAATTAGGGAATTACTGGTACAGAGGTATGGTAATTCTTATTTTAATGACTGGATATGTTTATTCACCATACGCAGACCTGTATATAAAGTATGGTGTGAAGAGTTGTTATGTAGTATAGAGTTGAATGATCGGATAACTAGTTTAACCGATCGTTCTTTTGTTGGATTTTTGTTAGGCGGTTCGATGCGCCACATGTCTTTACTGGACATGGCTCAGGCTTTACGTATATATACGCCTGAGGAATTAGCGTCTGCCGATTGTAGAGGATTGATACTAAACGGTAGGAAAATAGATGAGAATTTTGATACACACGGTGTGTGGAGTCAAATGACAAGCCACCACCGTTTCAAAGGGGGAAACTACTCTTATTTGGATATAGATAGAGCCGAATTAAGAGTAATACATAGGTTTTTAGCTAATTCGATTACACAAAGGGGTAAAAACAAAGAAAAGGTAAATGAACAAGATTTGTTTTACCATATGTGTATTCGAGACCCACACAGCGCTGTAAGTATACCATATTGTGTGGGTTATTATTTATCAGCTATGGTTCGAGGGATGCGTCCACATAGCATAATAGGGGGTGGTATTTTTATTACTTTGATTGGTGAATATCTCGGTGTGGATATAAGTCGGGGGGGATTATTAGTAGAAGAGCCGGAACCCCGCGACACTATAGGTTTAAATGTGTACCATGGTGCGAAAGTGTTGAAGCGGCGAAACAACGCCGCAGTACGATACAATGGTAGACATCCACAGGTAGAGAGAAACCAGGAACAAGGTAATGTAGGAGGGGGGCAAGAAATGCATAGGTTTATAGCTTCTCAGGAATACGAAAATGCTAGACAGAGAGCATTTGAAGATTGGCAAGTTCATCAGAACCAGATCATAGCGCATTGCCAACACATAGGTAGAAACTATATTCCTACACCGAAACCCGTCTTCCCTCCTTGGTCGATAGAGATGCAGCCACCATATCCTACGTATGACCCTGCCGAAGCATTCTATAGCACTTATGGTTATGCGTGGAACCCCTATTGGTACCAATATCATCCTTAGTTTACTTATTTTATTTTTTATTATTTTGTAATTTGTAATTATTGATACATTTAATATTTTTGTTTATATTGTAATCATTTTTATAATTTCTAACTTTTATTCTTAGATTTTAATAATTTTTGAATGTGGGGTAATAAACCAAACTTCAAAAATATGTATATATGTTTGCAGTTTATCTTATGTAAACAACAGGGTAAAACAACGCATTTTCAAAGACTGGCATTAAGTTCAGCAAAAGCAAGTAATTTTGACGACAATGATGCAAAATGTATGTGAAATAACAACAAGACGGAATAAACAAATGACGTGCACCATTTATCATTCAGCAAACAAACGCCAATATATTTGGAAACTTTGGTAAAAATTTAATCATTTTCACACAAATCACCCTCAATAATTTAAATTGTTACTGATTTCTTGCAAATGAGGGCATTGCAAGATCTTAAGTGTGGGAAGGGGTTAAATTCTTTCGGATTTTAAAACTTTTACTTTATACACTTGGTTACCATTAAAAATACTAGTAAAGCAGTAGTTGTATTAGAATCTAGTGCTCTCTGATAATAAAGAACAGCCCTGGTCTTATATACTGACTACCCAATTCTAGTAAAATTTTTAAAAATTTTCAAATAAATGAATTCAAAATCATGTTTAAACATATTTATGAACGATAAAACTAGGTTTTAACACCGAAATTATTGTTACCTCGGAAAGGAGATAAAGATTGAGAAACAAACTAAAATGTTAAAATTCATTTAAAATGGAATAGAGGACGATAAAAAGAAATAAAAAGCCAAGTGTGGGAAAATTTACCAAGTTATTTTAAACATATGCCACATATATTTGTAACAAATAACTGATAATACTTTTGCTTTGGACTAAACTAAACTGTTTTACCTGATGAAAGAAAAGAAGAGATGGATCTACACGATGAATCAATTCCATCATTAAAAGGAAGTAAAGTCTTCCGAAAAAGACACGCGCTTCTTGATTTAGGTCATGAAGTTGTCGTTCAGACCAGCTGTAGGTTGATGAAAAATCTAGAAAAGTCATCACTAAAATCAGCAGGAAATCCACGGACCTCAGCATTAAACAGGGTCGTCAAGTGGTCAGATTTATCCTAACCATGAGAAGGATTTATCTCGTACAATGGGGAGGCACCGTGCAAATTAGCTAGATAAGACTAATAAATCAGATCCCCAGAAAGGATAATCTCCTTAAAGATTAAAAATCAGCTTTTAAGACTGATATTACTCAATCCTAGAGATTGACCTTAAAGATTGAGAATTCAAACTCATGGAATTCGATGATATCTAAACTCGAGCTTGAACGAGAAAATATTTTGATCAAAAATACAAACCGATTTGTTTTCTGAAAACCCTATTTTCAATACGTTCATTACCATTGAACGTAAAATCCTAGGAATTCACCTGGAATTCATTAGGTCACCTGAACTAAATCGGGTGTCAACCGTAAGAACGGTGGTTGCATAGCATGGTCAAAGACAGGACCTTGTGCCAGACCGACAAATTATAAGGGTGAGCTTTACTATTGCTCCTACCAAGGATAGTAATTGCGTCCGACACGTTATAGACCATAATCAAAAGCATGTCACGGGACATTGCCTTAACAGTTGCTTGTTCAACGCTTTCCTTTACAACCGGACGGTAGTTTGCCGAAAGGTAATATACGGAACAAGTAAACTGGACGTGTTGCTTGCCAAATACAAGGTTAGCAAGTGGGTGACACAAAACCGCAAGTTTTGAGCTAAAATTTTCAAATCTGAAACCCACCAAACCCACAAAAATATTTTGCAAACACCGGTAAAGGGTTATTCCGGAAAATTTATCTAGGGTAAAAACTAGATTTAATTTTCAAAAGATCAAATGTTTTCATAAAGATCCAATTTCCTTAATGGATCTAAATTTTTATAGTCATGTGGGACTGTAAACCATATCGTTACTACCATTGTTTATACCGCCGTATAGAAATCACTGATGTACAAAGTGTGAAGAATAAAGAAGTGATTCTAGTATTTCAAGACAATATTGCTTGAGGACAAGCAACGCTCAAGTGTGGGAATATTTGATAATGCTAAAAACGAACATATATTTCATAGCATTATTCCTCAAGAAAGACAAGCTTTTAGTTGCAATTGTTCTATTTACAAGTGATATTCGTTTAAATAATAAAAGGTGAAGACAAAAGACAGATTCGACGAATTGAAGACGCAAACGACCAAAAAGCTCAAAAGTACAAAAGACAATCAAAAAGGTTCCAAATATTGATAAGAAACGTCTCGAAATCACAAGAGTACAAGATTCAAAACGCAAAGTACAAGATATTAAATTGTATGCGAGGACGTTCGAAAAACCGGAACCGGGACCAGAGTCAACTCTTAACGCTCGACGCAACGGACTAAAAATTACAAGTTAACTATATATATAAATATAATATAATATATAATTAATTATATTAATTATATATATATTATATATATATATTTAAAACCGTCGGCAGCAGGAATCTCCAAGGGTGTAAACTGAAAATACCTCTCCGCGACTCGCGGAGTTTGAAGGCCTTTTTGCCGCGAGTCGCGGAGCCACAAAAATCATTCCTGGCTATAAATCAACCCGAATTCTGATCAAAATTTTCATCATTTTTTCTTCTCATTCATACGAAGTAATATATATTTATATTTATAATTTATATTTTAATTTTAATTCTAATAATAAGGGTATGTTAGCGAATGTTGTAAGGGTGTAAGTCGAAATTCTGTCCGTGTAACGCTACGCTATTTTTAATCATTGTAAGTTATATTCAACCTTTTTATATTAATGTCTCGTAGCTAAGTTATTATTATGCTTGTTTAAAACGAAGTAATCATGATGTTGGGCTAATTACTAAAATTGGGTAATTGGGCTTTGTACCATAATTAGGGTTTGGACAAAAGAACGACACTTGTGGAAACTAGACTATGGGCTATTAATGGGCTTTATATTTGTTTAACTAAATGAAAGTTTGTTAATGTTAATATAAAGATTTACAATTGGGCGTCCCTATAAATTACCATATACACTCGATCGGACACGATGGGCGGGGTATTTATATGTACGAATAATCGTTCATTTAACCGGACACGGGAATGGATTAATAGCCACTAGAATAATTAAAACAGGGGTGAAATTACATTCAAGGGTAATTGGTGTAATTGTTAACAAAGTAGTAAAACCTTGGTTTACACGCAGTCGATAACCTGGTGTATTCATTAAACAAAGTATTAAAACCTTGTTACAATTCGAATCCCCAATTAGTTGGAATATTTATCTTCGGGTATAATAATAATTTGACAAGGACACTTGCAATTTATATTTATGACTGATGGACTGTTATGAACAAAAACCAGACGGACATATTGAATAATCCAGGACAAAGGACAATTAACCCATGGGCATAAAACTAAAATCAACACGTCAAACATCATGATTACGGAAGTTTAAATAAGCATAATTCTTTTATTTCATATTTAATTTCCTTTATTTTATATTTAATTGCACTTCTAATTATCGCACTTTTATTTATTGTTATTTTATTTAATCGCACTTTTAATTATCGTACCTTTTAATTATCGCAATTTTATTTTATCGCATTTTTATTCGCAATTTCATTATCGTTATTTACTTTACGCTTTAATTTAAGTCTTGTATTTATTTTATATTTTACATTAGGTTTTAACTGCGACTAAAGTTTTAAAATCGACAAACCGGTCATTAAATGGTAAAAACCCCCCCTTTATAATAATAATATTACTTATATATATATTTGTAATTTTAATAAAAGTAAACTAATATAGCGTTGAGCTTTGTTTAAAGATTTCCCTGTGGAACGAACCGGACTTACTAAAAACTACACTACTGTACGATTAGGTACACTGCCTATAAGTGTTGTAGCAAGGTTTAAGTATATCCATTCTATAAATAAATAAATATCTTGTGTAAAATTGTATCGTATTAAATAGTATTTTCTAATAAAATTTAATAGTATTTTATACCCCTCTGCTTTGACATCAACTCGCAACGACACTTCATTCTCTCACTCCGGGATCTCAAACTTCACATTTGGTCTCATATCGCACATTGGTACTACACGACCACCTTACACAGGAAGTCTTACACTTCCTTCGATCCCATCATCACAATGTTCACGCATAACATTCCAGAGTTGTAACTCACAATCGTAAAGCACGATCTCGAGTCGACATTAGCAACCCGTCACACTTCCTCATTAGGAACTCTGAATACCTATTGAGGCTTAGCACGGTACGCTCTGACATTTCACTATACATAACACCACTGGAGTTTTCCTCGGGCGACAGTAAAAACTCCCCCACTTAGGATTTATCTCCCTATTCTCACCGCCAAGATGATAACATCCCGCGGAATTGAAATTCCACGTCACACCTGACCATTGTCACCGTTGGTTATAAACATCAATTCACCGCAAATTCACTTTAAGCTCTCAGAGCCGACAGGCACAATCACTTGAGACGTCGTATACGCGATGAAATCGCACCTTCATCCCACAATTCACAACTAACTACCTTAATAGTTTGAAAAGCAAACTCGACCAAAGTCTTACATATGCCTCTAAGCCTAGGCATATGTCACGCTGCTTACTTAGCCGTGATTCTCAGTCGAGATCACCCGACCTTCCACTTGACGAATCGTTATCAATAATTGCTCACTCTCATGGAGAAGAGTGACCAATTTTGACACCATAATTGCGTCCACCACAATATCAACACTTCATCAAAACCCTTCGGACTAACCGACCATTAAGTCCGTCACCGGCTCACAGGTCATCTTTACCCGTCTATCACTTAAGAGCAACAAGATTTGCTCACCCATCACTTCATAAGAAGTATTCATCACAATGCTTTTAAACTTTGACTTTTGCAACCGTCGTATTACTATCACCCGTCGATCACTATTATAATCTCCGCTGCTTCCAAGGGTATCTCACCGGCACCCTAAGCACAAAGTGATCACACCATCATCGGAGTTGAACATCACACTAGCAGGTATAAGAAGGCACCTGACGCAGTGTCATACAGACTCCCGCCACAACCTACTAAATTTTAGAACTCGATCTTTAGGTTCCATACACCCGATGTCACCCGTCTCTCTATAATAATGACCCGAAGTCATACATACCCGACAAACCTTACGGTTTATCGTCTTATCGAAGGTTCCTAGCGATCACACGCTACCCGCAATTTTCACAAGGCCAAAACGATATAGCCTAACGAAACCCTTCATCTAACACTAAGGAGATGCTTGAGAACACCAAGTCTTACACCCTTCCACTTATCGGCACAGTCACAACGACAGGGGTATTCCGTTAGGAATGTTACCCTATAGTCCACAACACACCAACACACTATCGTAAACATCGTCATATGGGTCTCACTCCCATGAGTTTAATGACCCGAAGACTCCTCGATTCACCAATTCCAAGGCGACTCACAATTAGAATCCTAACACGATTCTCTACCCACACACTCTAACGAGTGTAACTCAAAACTACAATCATTAGACTTGTCGCATTCCATTACGGAATTCAAGTCCTCGTCGCATACACGCAAGCGTAAATCGGTCATCCTAGTTACGATGGGTAACTAAAACCAATTACAATCTTAATAGTGCGCCCACTACATAGGGTGACTAAGTACGCACCAAACTCGTGAGTTTGCTCACTCACTTAACTAAGCGAATCTACCATAACACTTCTCGACTCGCAACGAACCCGATGTGACTACAAGCACATCACCCGAGACAACTATCACCTAGGAACCAATAAAGATTCCTCATTTATCTCGAATCTACCCCAACCATGCCACGTTTCCTCCGTTCGGTACTCGTCATGTCATGCTTGATGTCAAGATACACTTTCGTAATAATGGTGATCGGTCACTATTACAAATGCGTACCTTACCATTTTCACATGGTCACGCAAAGTACTTTACCCGGACTGACGCGACATTCACACAAAATAACACGCGATATTTCCTAGTACCCGAATGACCAAAGTTCTTACCGCGAACTTGATCACTCAAACCGCCAAGTATTCGAATCTCTCCAATAGATTCGTCCCTAGGACACCGCACGAAATAGATACTTGTATATATATATATACCTATATACAATATAAATACTAAATGTACACAAGTACACCGCAACAACAAGTCAACCTACAACCTAGGTGACTATCACTAAAACAACGTCCAAGTTCGCCTACTTACATTAGGCACTAGCAATCTAAGGCACTAATTTACTCACGAAATAAGGCCCCACATAATCCCACATTGGACAAGCACTAGTCCTAGTTAGTCACCTACTCTAAGGTACTAACAAATCTCAATCCGACCCGTATTCCTACAAGTCCCGCAATTAACGCACAACCGCCAATAAGTCTAAGACTAGGAACCTACTCCAAGGTCACCTAATTCCCTTAGACTATGCTCTGATACCACTTGTAACAACCCAACATTGATTTACCAAAAACACGACACAAAAAAAAATCTGTGACTGCCCATCTGGACGGCGTCCAGAAATCGGGACGGCGTCCAGCTTTTACAACTGGGACGGCGTCCAAGGATTTGGGACGGCATCCCAATGAACTAAAAAGTACTGATCAGTTTTTTATTCACACTCGAGTGGAAAACCCGCTTCCCGACACTTTTAAACGTAACCAATTTCACAATATGTGATATTAAGTAAAACTAAGATATTTCCACCATAAAAACAAGTTTTACAACACCGAGCCCACAATGACCCGTTTTACAAATAATGTAGCGATTTCGACCCATTTATCTCTTTAGACGGATTAGGACTCTATAACCCAACCCAATACCAAGAGCATAATCTCGGGGACTACCAAATCCCCAATCCACGTCCATATAACCAAAAGCTACCCCTTCGAGCCCAAGCGCTCCTATGCCTCTAGTCTAACAACTAGCTAGCTTCATAACAAAATACCTGTAAAAAGGTAAACAACGAGAGGGGTAAGCATAAAGCTTAGTGAATGCAATAATTATACACATACATATATAATATACCTACTTGCAAACACTTACACACATACCGCATACATACTAGCAACACGATTAGCTTATCATCACAATTACAAGCTATAACCTCCAATAATCAAGCTAGCATAACAAAAGCATATATAATATGAACAAATATAATATGCTTACGCTACAACACAAATAACCATGGTCGACCAATAGTATAAGGGAACGGCGCTCGCGAAAACGCCATCGGTGTTCATAACATCCGTTAGGGCACTTAACACCTCGCACCACTAACCCCTAGGGTGGCACCTTAACACCTCGGCACATCACCCCGAGTGGCATCTTAACACCTCGATGCAACACTCATTATTTTACGGAGTGGTGTCTTAACACCTTGACACTACACTCCTCGGTGGCATCTTAACACCTCGATGCTACACCCGAGTGGCATCTTAACACCTCAATGCTACACTCTTCACGTGAAACGTGGTGTCTTAACACCTCGACACTACACCTTTCACACTACAACAAATAGATACATTATATACATACGAATATAATTATTCCACTCACCTCGAATTGCCCGCACAAGTCATAAACGTAAATCGCCTCCAAAAGCAACCGAGCAAACCTTTTACCTATAATACGCATATAGATATACAAACAATCAACATACATTCTCTACGAGAGAATTCGACTTCAACACCCTTAACCAAGGGTTTACACCTATCACCACAAACCGCCCATTTAGACACATAAAACTACGGGTGGTAATTCCGACCCATCCAACAAGTACAATTTAACCAAAATTATATTTGACACCATTTAAACTAATCTAGGTCTTAACCAAAATTGCTTATCATCCAATTAATCCAAAATTAAAGTCATTACCAAATTTGACCCATCTAAGTCAACCTATTTTGACATAAGTCCCAAAAACATCTTTAATCACTAACAGCTAGTGACTAACTTTCCAAAATACCATTTAACACTTGAATCAAACATTTATATACTTGGTTCATCAAATCTTGACCCATAACTTAGTTTGACACCGAATCAAGCTTACTTGACCCAAAATACCCATTCGACCTAGATTAGGGTTTACACCCAAAAATCAAGTCAACACAAGTGTTCTAAGGTTTAACTAACACATGCAAGGTCCAAACTAACAATTCCATCAATTGAAACCCTGAGTCACCAATTCGGGCTTACATACATGAATCTTCCCCAAAAAGCCCCAAACTTCACAATAAATGGGTTATAACTCTAACTAGCACAAACTTTAACTCAAACAATAATCTTAACAAAGAAATTCGGATTTAGAGCTTACCAACACTACCACCACGTAGCCGTGAACGAGGTGAACAACTTTAACTCTTGAGACCGGACCCGAATCACACTTCTTCTTCTCCAAATCCCCAACTCTCTCTCGCTAGAACCTCTCTCTCTCACTAGGGTTTGATGAGAGTGTTTGAGAAGGTGAAATGGGGATAAGAATGAGAGTGGATCAGTTTTAATGGCTCAAAACCGACCCCCAAGTGAAAAAACTCAAATACCCTCTTTTAAAACCTTTAAAATACAGCTGCTGGCCTGTCAGGCCTTCTGGACGGCGTCCAAAAAGCTTGGACGGCGTCCTAACCTTCATTGTTGGACGGCGTCCTAAAGTCTGGACGGAGTCCCAATGAACTGAGTCTGAAACTGAACTTGTTTTGGTCGTAACTTTCAAACCGTAACTCCGTTTTGGACGAATCAAATATCGTTGGAAACGTAATGAGATTTACTATCCAATGGTAAGGTTTTAGAACATCAACTCCAACTTTATTTGAGATCCAAATATACGCTTACATGCCTCGTATTTCGAATGATGCTCGAAATAACGTGTAACTGAAAAACGGGTGTTACACCATATAATAGCATGCAACAGCGGAAGCTCTTAATAATCACCTGAGAATAAACATGCTTTAAACGTCAACAAAAATGTTGGTGAGTTATAGGTTTAACCTATATTTATCAAATCGTAATAATAGACCACAAGATTTCATATTTCAATATACATCCTATACATAGAGATAAAAATAATTCATATGGTGAACACCTGGTAACCGACCTTAACAAGATGCATATAGAATATCCCCTATCATTCCAGGACTCCCTTCGGACATGATGAATTCGAAGTACTAAAGCATCCGGTACTTTGGATGGGGCTCGTTGGGCCCAATAGATCTATCTTTAGGATTCGCGTCAATTAGGGTGTCTGTTCCCTAATTCTTAGATTACCAGACTAAAAAAGGGCATATTCGGTTTAATAATCCCGCCATAGAATGTAGTTTCATTTACTTGTGTCTATTTTGTAAAACATTTATAAAACTGCATGTATTCTCATCCCAAAATATTAGATTTTAAAAGTGGGACTATAACTCACTTTTACATATTTTTACTTCGCCGGGAAATAAGACTTGGCCACTGGTCGATTCACGAACCTATAACAAATATGTACATATATATCAAAGTATGTTCAAAATATATTTACAACATTTTTAATACATTTTGCTGTTTTAAGTTTATTAAGTCAGCTGTCCTCGTTAGTAACCTACAACTAGTTGTCCACAGTTAGATGTACAGAAAATAAAGCAATATATATTATCTTTAATCAATCCACGACCTCGTGTATACAAGCCTCAGGCTAGATCACAACTCAAAGTATATTTAACATTTTGGAATCAACCTCAACCCTGTATAGCTAACTCCAACATTACTGCATATAGAGTGTCTATGGTTGTTCCGAAATATATATATAGATGGGTCGATATGATATGTCAAAACATTGTATTCGTGTCTATGGTATCCCAAAAATTACATAATATATTAGAATACATGTATAATACAATATGAGTTAGCTATGATATGATTAATATAGATTTGTTACCAATTTTCACGTAGCTACAACAAGAAAAATTATCTAATCTTGTTTTACCCATAACTTCTTCGTTTTAAATCCGTTTGGAGTGTTTCAAGTTGCTATGGTTTCATATTGAACTTAAGTTTATGAATCTAAACAGAAAAAGTATAAGTTTATAGTCGGAAATACAGGTTAAAAGTCGTTTTTGTAAAGGTAGTCATTTCAGTCGAAAGAACGACGTCTAGATGACCATTTTGGAAAACATACTTACACTTTGAGTTTAACCATGATTTTTGGATATAGTTTCATGTTCATAAGAAAAATCATTTTCCCAGAAGAACAACTTTTAAATAAAAGTTTATCATAGTTTTTAATTAACTAACCCAAAACAGCCCGCGGTGTTACTACGACGGCGTATATCCGATTTTACGGTGTTTTTCGTGTTTCCAGGTTTTAAATCATTAAGTTAGCATATCATATAGATATAGAACATGTGTTTAGCTGATTTTAAAAGTCAAGTTAGAAGGATTAACTTTATTTGTGAACAAGTTTAGAATTAACTAAACTATGTTCTAGTGATTACAAGTTTAAATCTTCGAATAAGATAGTTTTATATGTATGAATCGAATGATATTATGAACATTATTACTACCTTAATTTTAGTAGGTAAAACTACTGGAAATGAAAAAAATAGATCTAGCTTCAAAGGATCCTTGGATGGCTTGAAAATTCTTGAAGCAGAATCATGACATGAAAACAAGTTCAAGTAAGATTTCCACTCGAAATAAGATTGTTATAGTTATAGAAATTGAATCAAAGTTTGAATATGAGTATTACCTTGTATTAGAAAGATATCTTACTGTAAATAAGAAAGATTTCTTGAGGTTGGATGATCACTTTACAAGATTGGAAGTAAGCTAGCAAACTTGGAAGTATTCTTGATTTTATGAAACTAGAACTTATAGAATTTATGAAGAACACTTAGAACTTGAAGATAGAACTTGAGAGAGATCAATTTGATGAATAAAATTGAAGAATTAAAGTGTTTTTAGGTATTTTTGGTCGTTGGTATATGAATTAGATATAAAGGATGTGTAATTTTGTTTACTTGTAAATAATTCATGAATGATTACTAATATTTTTGTAATTTTATGAGATATTTCATGCTAGTTGCCAAATGATGGTTCTCACATATGTTAGGTGACTCACAAGGGCTGCTAAGATCTGATCATTAGAGTGTATATACCAATAGTAAATACATTTAGAAGCTGGGTATTGTACGAGTACGAATACGAGTGCATATGAGTAGAATTGTTGATGAAAATGAATGAGGATGTAATTGTAAGCATTTTTGTTAAGTAGAAGTACTTTGATAAGTGTCTTGAAGTCTTTCAAAAGTGTATGAATACATATTAAAACACTACATGTATATACATTTTAACTGAGTCGTTAAGTCATCGTTAGTCGTTATATGTAAGTGTTGTTTTGAAACCTTTAGTTTAACGATCTTGTTAAATGTTGTTAACCCATTGTTTATTATATCTAAAGAGATGTTAAATTATTACATTATCATGATATTATGATGTATTAATATATCTTAATATGATATATATATATATATATATACAATTAAATGTCGTTACAACGATAATCGTTACATATATGCCTCGTTTCGAAATCCTTAAGTTAGTAGTCTTGTTTTTACATATGTAGTTCATTGTTAATATACTTAATGATATGTTTACTTATCATAATACCATGTCAACTATATATATATATATCCATATATATGACATCATATAGTTTTTACAAGTTTTAACGTTCGTGAATCACCGGTCAACTTGGGTGGTCAATTGTCTATATGAAACATATTTCAATTAATCAAGTCTTAACAAGTTTAATTGCTTAACATGTTGGAAACACTTAATCTTATAAATAACAATTTCATTTAATATATATATAAACATGAAAAAGTTCGGGTCACTACAGTACCTACCCGTTAAATAAATTTCGTCCCGAAATTTTAAGCAGTTGGAGGTGTTGACGTATCTTCTGTAAATAAGTGCGGGTATTTCTTCTTCATCTGATCTTATTGTTCCCAGGTGAACTCGGGTCCTCTACGAGCATTCCATCAAACCTTAACAATTGGTATCTTGTTTTGCTTAAGTCTTTTAACCTCACGGTCCATTATTTCGACGGGTTCTTTGATGAATTGAAGTTTTTCGTTGATTTGGATTTCGTCTAACGGAATAGTGAGATCTTCTTTAGCAAAATATTTCTTCAAATTCGAGACGTGGAAAGTGTTATGTACAGCTGCGAGTTGTTGAGGTAACTCAAGTCGGTAAGCTACTGGTCCGACACGATCAATAATCTTGAATGGTTCAATATACCTTATATTTAATTTCCCTCTTTTACCAAATCGAACAACGTCTTTCCAAGGTGTAAATTTAAGCATGACCATCTCTCCAATTTCAAATTCTATATCTTTTCTTTTAATGTCAGCGTAGCTCTTTTGTCGACTTTGGGCGATTTTCAACCGTTGTTGAATTTGGATGATCTTCTCGGTAGTTTCTTGTATTATCTCCGGACCCGTAATCTGTCTATCCCCCACTTCACTCCAACAAATCGGAGACCTGCACTTTCTACCATAAAGTGCTTCAAACGGTGCCATCTCAATGCTTGAATGGTAGCTGTTGTTGTAGGAAACTTCTGCTAACGGTAGATGTCGATCCCAACTGTTTCCGAAATCAATAACACATGCTCGTAGTATGTATTCAAGCGTTTGTATCATCCTTTCACTCTACCCATTAGTTTGTGGATGATAGGCAGTACTCATGTCTAGACGAGTTCCTAATGCTTGCTGTAATGTCTGCCAGAATCTTGAAATAAATCTTCCATCCCTATCAGAGATAATAGAGATTGGTATTCCATGTCTGGAGACGACTTCCTTTAAATACAGTCGTGCTAACTTCTCCATCATGTCATCTTCTCTTATTGGTAGGAAGTGTGCTGATTTGGTGAGACGATCAACTATTACCCAAATAGTATCAAAATCACTTGCAGTCCTTGGCAATTTAGTGATGAAATCCATGGTAATGTTTTCCCATTTCCATTCCGGGATTTTGGGTTATTGAAGTAGACCTGATGGTTTCTGATTATAAACGTTCCATATTAATTGATTTTGTTGCGAGGTTTTGACCTCTATATGAGACGTTTTTCAAAGACTGCATTCGTTTTTAAAACAAACCATAACCTTTATTTTATCGACAAGGTTAACAAGACACCACTTAGATTATCCAGAAATGATAATCTAACAAATATCACACTTACACACTACCAATACATATTGGTTTACAAATATTAATATGTTACAACAAAATAAATCTCGAATGTAGTTTTAAACAATATTATACAAGCATGCTGACACCAAATCTTGTCCATATAATAGCATGCAACAGCGGAAGCTCTTAATAATCACCTGAGAATAAACATGCTTTAAACGTCAACAAAAATGTTGGTGAGTTATAGGTTTAACCTATATTTATCAAATCGTAATAATAGACTACAAGATTTCATATTTCAATATACATCCCATACATAGAGATAAAAATCATTCATATGGTGAACACCTGGCAACCGACCTTAACAAGATGCATATAGAATATCCCCTATCATTCCGGGACTCCCTTCGGAAATGATGAATTCGAAGTACTAAAGCATCCGGTACTTTGGATGGGGCTCGTTGGGCCCAATAGATCTATCTTTAGGATTCGCGTCAATTAGGGTGTCTATTCCCTAATTCTTAGATTACCAGACTAAAAAGGGGCATATTAGGTTTAATAATCCAACCATAGAATGTAGTTTCATTTACTTGTGTCTATTTTGTAAAACATTTATAAAACTGCATGTATTCTCATCCCAAAATATTAGATTTTAAAAGTGGGACTATAACTCACTTTCACAGATTTTTACTTCGTCGGGAAGTAAGACTTAGCCACTGGTCGATTCATGAACCTATAACAAATATTTACATATATATCAAAGTATGTTCAAAATATATTTACAACATTTTTAATACGTTTTGCTGTTTTAAGTTTATTAAGTCAGCTGTCCTCGTTAGTAACCTACAACTAGTTGTCCACAGTTAGATGTACAGAAAATAAAGCAATATATATTATCTTGAATCAATCTACGACCTCGTGTATATAAGCCTCAGGCTAGATCACAACTCAAAGTATATATAATATTTTGGAATCAACCTCAACCCTATATAGCTAACTCCAACATTACTGCATATAGAGTGTCTATGGTTGTTCCGAAATATATATATATAGATGGGTCGATATGATATGTCAAAACATTGTATTCATGTCTATGGTATCCCAAGATTACATAATATATTAGAATACATGTATAATACAATATGAGTTAGCTATGATATGATTAATATAGATTTGTTACCAATTTTCACGTAGCTACAACAAGAAAAATTATCCAATCTTGTTTTACCCATAACTTCTTCGTTTTAAATCCGTTTTGAGTGTTTCAAGTTGCTATGGTTTTATATTGAACTTAAGTTTATGAATCTAAACAGAAAAAGTATAAGTTTATAGTCAGAAATACAGGTTACAAGTCGTTTTTGTAAAGGTAGTCATTTCAGTCGAAAGAACGACGTCTAGATGACCATTTTGGAAAACATACTTCCACTTTGAGTTTAACCATGATTTTTGGATATAGTTTAATGTTCATAAGAAAAATAATTTTCCCAGAAGAACAACTTTTAAATCAAAGTTTATCATAGTTTTTAATTAACTAACCCAAAACAGCCCGCGGTGTTACTACGACGGCGTATATCCGGTTTTATGGTGTTTTTCGTGTTTCCAGGTTTTAAATCATTAAGTTAGCATATCATATAGATATAGAACATGTGTTTAGTTGATTTTAAAAGTCAATTTAGAAGGATTAACTTTATTTGCGAACAAGTTTAAAATTAACTAAACTATGTTCTAGTGATTACAAGTTTAAATCTTCGAATAAGATAGTTTTATATGTATGAATTGAATGATGTTATGAACATTATTACTACCTTAATTTTAGTAGGTAAAACTACTGGAAATGAAAAAAAATAGATCTAGCTTCAAAGGATCCTTGGATGGCTTGAAAATTCTTGAAGCAGAATCATGACACGAAAACAAGTTCAAGTAAGATTTCCACTCGAAATAAGATTGTTATAGTTATAGAAATTGAATCAAAGTTTGAATATGAGTATTACCTTGTATTAGAAAGATATATTACTGTAAATAAGAAAGATTTCTTGAGGTTGGATGATCACTTTACAAGATTGGAAGTAAGCTAGCAAACTTGGAAGTATTCTTGATTTTATGAAACTAGAACTTATAGAATTTATGAAGAACAATTAGAACTTGAAGATAGAACTTGAGAGAGATCAATTTGATGAAGAAAATTGAAGAATTAAAGTGTTTGTAGGTGTTTTTGGTCGTTGGTATATGGATTAGATATAAAGGATGTGTAATTTTGTTTATTTGTAAATAAGTCATGAATGATTACTAATATTTTTGTAATTTTATGAGATATTTCATGCTAGTTGCCAAATGATGATTCTCACATATGTTAGGTGACTCACAAGGGCTGCTAAGAGCTGATCATTGGAGTGTATATACCAATAGTAAATACATTTAGAAGCTGGGTATTGTACGAGTACGAATACGAGTGCATACGAGTAGAATTGTTGATGAAAATGAATGAGGATGTAATTGTAAGCATTTTTGTTAAGTAGAAGTACTTTGATAAGTGTCTTGAAGTCTTTAAAAAGTGTATGAATACATATTAAAACACTACATGTATATACATTTTAACTGAGTCGTTAAGTCATCGTTAGTCGTTACATGTAAGTGTTGTTTTGAAACCTTTAGGTTAACGATCTTGTTAAATGTTGTTAACCCGTTGTTTATTATATCTAAAGAGATGGTAAATTATTACATTATCATGATATTATGATGTATTAATATATCTTAATATGATATATATACAATTAAATGTCGTTACAACGATAATCGTTACATATATGCCTCGTTTCGAAATCCTTAAGTTAGTAGTCTTGTTTTTACATATGTAGTTCATTGTTAATATACTTAATGATATGTTTACTTATCATAATACCATGTCAACTATATATATATATATCCATATATATGACATCATATAGTTTTTACAAGTTTTAACGTTCGTGAATCACCGGTCAACTTGGGTGGTCAATTGTCTATATGAAACCTATTTCAATTAATCAAGTCTTAACAAGTTTGATTGCTTAACATGTTGAAAATACTTAATCATGTAAATAACAATTTCATTTAATATATATAAACATGAAAAAGTTCGGGTCACTACATGTACCTTATTATTCATTTTATGGTTAGAGGCTCGGTGATAGATAGTTTTTAGTTTTGCTAGTCACGCTTTCTAAGTTCAAGCTTCTAAGATTTCGGTTTGTATTTTTTCATTGAAGAACGTTTTCTTTTGAAAAACGTTTGCGTTACCATAAGTGTTAGCATTGTTTAAACAGAGAAAAAAACACTACTCTAGAAATAATTAATTTTGCACATGATTTTAATAGACTTCCCACCGTAGCAAAACATTTGGAAAATAGAATAAACAAGAGAAATAGTTTGCCCGCTACGCTGGGCGAAAATTACCAAATCATCCAATATTCATATTTAAAATGAAACATTTTTTTAATGTATCAAATTAATTTTTAATGAATAATTAACATATAACTCGTTAAAATGTTACTCATTTAAATTAAGATAAAAATTATTTAGTTGCAAAATAAAAATGAAGTACCAAAATCCAAACATATTTGCTACGCTTGTTTTCTAATGTTGTCCGAAATCAATAATATAGTCGTAAACATTTTTTGACCAAAAACTTCACCTTAGAGTTTGTGGAAACCAATAATAGAGTCTCCTACAATTTTGGACCAAAGAATTCACCTTTAGAGCTACAAAAAAATATATACTCCGAATCAATAATATAGTTGTGTACAATTGTTGACAAACAAATTGATAGAAAACAATAATGTAGTCGGCTACATTTTTTTTTTCAAAAAATTCACTTTTAGAGGTGGTACCAAAAAAAAAAAGAAAAAAAAAAAGAAAGTTGAACAGTGAATTGGGCCAATGGGAGTCCTCCGTTCCGTGCGTAAATAGATATCACCTTTAGAGCTACAAAAAAGTATATACTCCGAATCAATAATATAGTTGTGTACAATTGTTGACAAACAAATTGATAGAAAACAATAATGTAGTCGGCTACAATTTTTTTTTCTTTCAAAAAATTCACTTTTAGAGGTGGTACCAAAAAAAAAAAGTTGAACAGTGAATTGGGCCAATGGGAGTCCTACGTTCCGTGCGTAAATAGTTCACTTTTAGAGGTGGTACCAAAAAAAAAAAAGAGTTGAATAGTGAATTGGGCCAATGGGAGTCCTCCGTTCCGTGCGTAAATAGATATCACCTTTAGAGCTACAAAAAAGTATATACTCCGAATCAATAACATAGTAGTGTACAATTGTTGACAAACAAATTGATAGAAAACAATAATGTAGTCGGCTACAATTTTTTTTTCCAAAAAATTCACTTTTATTAGAGGTGGTATCAGGAAAAAAAAAAGTTGAACAGTGAATTGGGCCAATGGGAGTCCTATGTTCCGTGCGTAAATACATAGGTTGTAGTGATCCGTCCTAATCCATCCGGACGAAGTCATCAACATTTGATCCCATTGCGAGGTACTGACCTAAATATGCTATATACGACTCCATATAATATCTTTAAGATGAGCAAATGCACAGCGGAAGATTTCTTTCATACCTGAGAATAAACATGCTTAAAAGTGTTAACCAAAAGGTTGGTGAGTTCATAGGTTTATCATAGCAATCATTTCAATATATTAATAGACCACAAGATTTCCGTTTATAAGTATATGTACACTCGCAAGTGTATAAAAGTACTCTATAAGTTGTAGGCATCCGGTAACAAGCCTTAACGTTCATGTTTTACCCTCTGAAGTACACCAGATCAGGTGTGTTTAAAATAATCTCGAAGTACTAAAGCATCCCATAGTCAGGATGGGGTTTGTCAGGCCCAATAGATCTATCTTTAGGATTCGCGCCTACCTTACATAGACAAGTAGTTTAATGTTACCAAGCTAAGGGTATATTTTTGGTTTAAACCCATATAGAATTAGTTTTAGTACTTGTGCCTATTTCATAAAACATTTATAAAACAGCGCATGTATTCTCAGCCTAAAAATATATATATAAAGGGAGTAATGAAACTCACCATACTGTATTTTGTAGTAAAAATACATATGACGACACTTAACAAATGTAGGGTTGGCCTCGGATTCACGAACCTATATTAATTATATCTATATTAACACATATAATGGAAATCGAACGAAGTTTTATATTATTAGTGATATATTGGTTATTTTAGTAAATTATATGTTATATGCATTAAATATTATTTTATGTAACTAATTGTTATTTGGTAAATTAATATTAATAAAGAGTTGTATTAGCTTATAATAATAATAACAATAATAGTAATAATTTTTAATAATAAAAATAATTACAATAATAATAATTATAATAATAATAATATTATTATTGAAAAATCAAAATAATGATAGTAAAAATATTGTTGGTAAAAATAATAATGATGATTGTAAAATAATGATACATATATTAATAGTAGTAGTTTTTAATAAAATGCTAAGTTTAATAATAACGATAATGAAAATATTAATTTTGAATATAATACATAATACTTAATAATAATAATAATAATAATAGAAAAAATAATAATAATAATAATAATAATAATAATAATAATAATAATAATAATAATAATAATAATAATAATAATAATAATAATAATAATAATAATAATAATAATAATAATAATAGAAATGGCTACCTTTAAACAAGTTTTAAAAAAAAACTGTCGTTGCTCAACCTCGAACCCGAGACCTCTTGTTACTCACAAACACCTCCAACCACTAGTCTGTTTATCACTTTTCAGACTTAATTCGTATTTATATTTATTTAACTAACATCTGTGTTCTTATTTTCCTTCTTCTTCTTCTTCTACCCAAATCCACTCGATCCAAAATTTATATTATCATAACAACAAGGTTTAGATTCTTCAAATAACCAGTAGTCATCAATATTAAATGGTTGTATTAATAAGATAACGAAATCGAAAAGAAAAAAATAAAATAAAAAAAAAAAACTAAAACTGTTGTGCAGTTCGTTCACAGCTCAAGAAAAAAAAATCGATTTTCGTTTTTAAGTACATTTTGGACCATATCTATAAAACGAAATACATTTAAAATCAATGTCCTAAACTATTGAAATCGTTAATTTAAATTAAATTATCACAAAAAACCTGAATTTAATTGATGAACATATGTTGACTTTTGATTCAAAAACTTTGACTTGAGAATTCGTCTTCGTTATTTCGAATTAAAATCTAAGATTGTACCTACACCTTCACGACAGGAGGAAGAAGAAATCTGCAATTTTACTTTTACTCAATTTGACTCGAATCAAAATAAAGGTTAAATGGGTTCGGTTTATGACATAAAGAAGGAAAGAGGGAAAAAAATTAAATAAAAAGAGTTCCATTGCTTTATCAATTAGCAGAAGAGGATGAGATGGTGCGGTTTTTATGATTGATTCACAGAATAATTGATTGATATAATATGAGGGTGTGGCTCGACAAAGAATCACGGGTATTCAACAAGTAATTAAACAAATGTAAAGAAAACTGATAGAGACACTTATATACGCGACATTATCTTTTTTTTTTTTAAATTAAATTCTTAATAAATATATTAATAATTATGTCAATATTAATAATTAATAATAATAATAATGATGATAGAAGCAATAAATGATAATAATATTAAAATAATACTTAATAATAATAGGTATAATGATAATGATAAGAGTAATAAAATAATAATAAGAATAATACTAATAAAGATAGTAATAATAATATTAATAATAATTTTATCAAAATTATACTAATAATGATAAGTATAAGATTAATTATAAAAATAATATTAATAATATTATTAACGATAACCAAAATAAATTGTTTTATTTTAATAGTAATAATATTGATAATCATAAAAAAATGATAATGATAATAATATTATTATTGGTACTAATAATAATACTAATTATAATACTATTAGTAAAAATAATATAACCCTTTGTATATATATCCATTTATATAATAATGTTAATAATACTAATATAGATGTTATTATTGAAAGTAATTATAAAATTTCTATAACAATTATAATTTAATTTATAATTATACGTATTAGTTTAGATATTAATATTACATATCTTTAATTATGTAATATATATAACAACATACATTAAGTATTTAATATTCAAACATTACAATATATATAGAAATCATATATGATAATATCACATACATATATATATATATATATATATATATATATATATATATATATATATATATATATATATATTCATATAATAGTAACTTATTATTCTATTTATTATTTTTCATTTGTAATTCCAATTGATTAAGTGTACTTTATTTATTCAAAATATTATATATATATATACACTTATACTTATATTTACATATATATAATTATTTACAGACAATTGTTCATGAATCTTCGAGAACGGTCAAAGGTTAAATGAATCTATGAAAATAGTTCACAAGTTTTGAGACTCAACATCACAGACTTTGCTTATCGTGTCGAAAACATATAAAGATCAAGTTTAAATTTGGTCGGAAATTTCCGGGTCGTCACAGTACCTACCCGTTAAAGAAATTTTGTCCCAAAATTTGAGTGTAGTTGTCCTGGCTAACAATAAAAATGTTTTTATAACAAAAATGAATTGGAAAATAGAGTTTTATCATTATTGATTAATATAGATAAAATGATTTGATTATGTGACGCGTACGACTGAAGCTGTTATAAAAGAGTGAAAGGTTTTGTCTTAACTTTTGACGTTGTCTTGGTTGAATTCCGGAATTCAAGGGATTTACAGAAATCTTCGAAATCTAAAAGATTTGATTCTTTGGCGAATAAAGAAATTAAGATCTCTATAATTAAATACGGTGATCTGCTTCGATTACTCTTTCTGATATTTCCATTATAAATTAAACTCTTCCGTTCCATTATTTCCCACAACTCTCAACTTTTATACTTCAATTCATATTTCCAGAACATTTGTCAAATTATTAGAAGTCACTGTAAAAGATGGAATTATCAAGAAAATATGTTATTGATTTTTGTTTAGAGATTTAGTAGAATATAAGAGTCGTGTAACATGGTACATGATGACGTTATAATCTGTGAATCATCACGTTCCATTAGAAACTCAGCATGACTTACTGTAATATAATCACGTTGGCTGGGCGTCATTATATTATACTAACACATGCTTCAATTCCCAACATTTCTCCACAATTCATTCATAATTTATACTTAGATTTTACGGAAGGTTCCAGTATAATGGAATGCAGAAAACACGAAGAGGTAGATAATTCGGACAAGAATATTTATGAAAATATCCTCAGAAATATCGAAGATATTTATGATGATATTTTTGGAATTTCTACGTTCAAAAGTTGATGAATAATTTTTTTTTGCAAGATTTTAACATGACTTCGGTACAAGATATTCTCTACAGATTTCATCGGAAACAGAATCATCAGGATTCTTTATGTACAAGTTTAGTCCTTGTGATTTGTTCAGAGTCTCCTTCATGGTTAGCTCAATCCATTTTTCAGTATCAAATTTTTAATCGAGCGTTCCCAAAACTCCATTCTTTATCATCAATCTCTTGGCCATTTAGGCCATCTATAATTTTACTATTTCGTCTGCATTCAATGCAGCCATATATGAATCATCGGTTATCAATTCGAGGTAGTTTCAGGAGAATTGTGTTCTTAGATGATTAAACGCTGATGATAATATGGTGGAATATAAAAGGTTTTCCGGTAACAACAAAAGAGCACGCATATATGTCAAGGTTATAATAAGGTTGTTTCGAATGAAAAGTCGAAATTATCTTGCTGAAGCTGTGACAAAATTTGCTACTTTGAAAGGAATTATTAAGTTATTTTGGGTAATAATAACACTAAGGAATTAGCACGGCTATGTTTTAAACATTTACTCAGGTTCCGAGAGTTTTCAGGTGCATAACTATATGCATCACTCTTTCCTTTCGTGGATGAAGTTCGGTTGGTTCATCATCTCGATTGAGGTGTTTTCAAGAATCATGAAAGGTTTGAACGCAGATTGTAATCATCAAGATACAAATGAGGTTTAAGATGAAATCAAGTGGCAAACTTGAAGAATTGTTTAGTTTCATATGTTATGATCAATATTTTAATTCATTTTAATTGTCCAATGTTATTAGTCCACAGTTGATAGTCCACAGTTAACAGTCCAATAATTCATATATAGTTTAATTTATAATATTCGAATTAATTAATACGTATCATGACCCGTATACGTCTCAGACTCGATCACAACTCAAAGTATATATATTATTGTAGAATCAACCTCAACCCTGTATAGCTAACTCCCGCATTACTGCATATAGAGTGTCTATGGTTATTCCAAATAATATATATATATATATATATATATATATATATATATATATATATATATATATATATATATATATATATATATATATATATATATATATGCGTCGATATGATATGTCAAAACCTTGTATACGTGTCCCGATATTTAAAGTGCGTAAAATAAATAACAGAAATTAAATAACGATAAATAAATTGTGAGAATTAAAATTGCGATAAATAAAATGCGATAAATAAATTGCGATAAATAAATTGCGATAAATAAATTGCGATAAATAAAAGGTAATACGGAATTAACAGTTAGCTAGGAACAGTTAGCTAGGATCTTGTTAGCTTGGTTTCTTAACAAAATTTCATATTTTTAATTAGTCTGTTTCTAATCAATTTTTATTGTGTCCATTATTTCTTCATTATGCCACTTGTTGGATTCTGATAGATCAAAATCCAAATATCAAATTGAATTTGAATGAAAATAGTTATTCTTTGGTGAACGGATACGTATATTGAAATGTCCCGTTCTTATTGATTAAAAACGTTCCATATTAATTGATTTCGTTGCGAGGTTTTGACCTCTATATGAGACGTTTTTTTTTTAAAGACTGCATTCATTTTTAAAACAAACCATAACCTTTATTTCATAAATAAAGGTTTAAAAAGCTTTACGTAGATTATCAAATAATGATAATCTAAAATATCCTGTTTACACACGACCAATACATAATGGTTTACAATACAAATATGTTACATCGAAATCAGTTCTTGAATGCAGTTTTTACACAATATCATACAAACATGGACTCCAAATCTTGTCCCTATTTTAGTATGCAACAGCGGAAGCTCTTAGTATTCACCTGAGAATAAACATGCTTTAAACGTCAACAAAAATGTTGGTGAGTTATAGGTTTAACCTATATATATCAAATTGTAACAATAGACCACAAGATTTCATATTTCAATACACATCCCATACATAGAGATAAAAATCATTCATATGGTGAACACCTGGTAACCGACATTAACAAAATGCATATATAAGAATATCCCCATCATTCCGGGACACCCTTCGGATATGATATAAACTTCGAAGTACTAAAGCATCCGGTACTTTGGATGGGGTTTGTTAGGCCCAATAGATCTATCTTTAGGATTCGCGTCAATTAGGGTGTCTGTTCCCTAATTCTTAGATTACCAGACTTAATAAAAAGGGGCATATTCGATTTCGATAATTCAACCATAGAATGTAGTTTCACGTACTTGTGTCTATTTTGTAAATCATTTATAAAACCTGCATGTATTCTCATCCCAAAAATATTAGATTTTAAAAGTGGGACTATAACTCACTTTCACAGATTTTTACTTCGTCGGGAAGTAAGACTTGGCCACTGGTTGATTCACGAACCTATAACAATATATACATATATATCAAAAGTATGTTCAAAATATATTTACAACACTTTTAATACATTTTGATGTTTTAAGTTTATTAAGTCAGCTGTCCTCGTTAGTAACCTACAACTAGTTGTCCACAGTTAGATGTACAGAAATAAATCGATAAATATCTTGAATTAATCCACGACGCAGTGTATACGTATCTCAGTATTGATCACAACTCAAACTATATATATTTTGGAATCAACCTGAACCCTGTATAGCTAACTCCAACATTCACATATAGAGTGTCTATGGTTGTTCCGAAATATATATAGATGTGTCGACATGATAGGTCGAAACATTGTATACATGTCTATGGTATCTCAAGATTACATAATATACAATACAAGTTGATTAAGTTATGGTTGGAATAGATTTGTTACCAATTTTCACGTAGCTAAAATGAGAAAAATTATCCAATCTTGTTTTACCCATAACTTCTTCATTTTAAATCCGTTTTGAGTGAATCAAATTACTATGGTTTCATATTGAACTCTATTTTATGAATCTAAATAGAAAAAGTATAGGTTTATAGTCAGAAAAATAAGTTACAAGTCGTTTTTGTAAAGGTAGTCATTTCAGTCGAAAGAACAACGTCTAGATGACCATTTTAGAAAACATACTTCCACTCTGAGTTTAACTATGATTTTGGGATATAGTTTCATGTTCATAATAAAAATAATTTTCCCAGAATAACAACTTTTAAATCAAAGTTTATCATAGTTTTTAATTAACTAACCCAAAACAGCCCGCGGTGTTACTACGACGGCGTAAATCCGATTTTACGGTGTTTTTCGTGTTTCCAGGTTTTAAATCATTAAGTTAGCATATCATATAGATATAGAACATGTGTTTAGTTGATTTTAAAAGTCAAGTTAGAAGGATTAACTTTTATTTGCGAACAAGTTTAGAATTAACTAAACTATGTTCTAGTGATTACAAGTTTAAACCTTCGAATAAGATAGCTTTATATGTATGAATCGAATGATGTTATGAACATCATTACTACCTTATGTTCCTTGGATAAACCTACTGGAAAATAGAAAAATGGATCTAGCTTCAACGGATCCTTGGATGGCTCGAAGTTCTTGAAGCAGAATCATGACACGAAAACAAGTTCAAGTAAGATCATCACTTGAAATAAGATTGTTATAGTTATAGAAATTGAACCAAAGTTTGAATATGATTATTACCTTGTATTAGAATCATAACCTACTGTAAGAAACAAAGATTTCTTGAGGTTGGATGATCACCTTACAAGATTGGAAGTGAGCTAGCAAACTTGAAAGTATTCTTGATTTTATGTAACTAGAACTTGTAAAATATATGAAGAACACTTAGAACTTGAAGATAGAACTTGAGAGAGATCAATTAGATGAAGAAAATTGAAGAATGAAAGTGTTTGTAGGTGTTTTTGGTCGTTGGTGTATGGATTAGATATAAAGGATATGTAATTTTGTTTTCATGTAAATAAGTCATGAATGATTACTCATATTTTTGTAATTTTATGAGATATTTCATGCTAGTTGCCAAATGATGGTTCCCACATGTGTTAGGTGACTCACATGGGCTGCTAAGAGCTGATCATTGGAGTGTATATACCAATAGTACATACATCTAAAAGCTGTGTATTGTACGAGTACGAATACGGGTGCATACGAGTAGAATTGTTGATGAAACTGAACGAGGATGTAATTGTAAGCATTTTTGTTAAGTAGAAGTATTTTGATAAGTCTATTGAAGTATTTCAAAAGTGTATAAATACATATTAAAACACTACATGTATATATATTTTAACTGAGTCGTTAAGTCATCGTTAGTCGTTACATGTAAGTGTTGTTTTGAAACCTTTAGGTTAACGATCTTGTTAAATGTTGTTAACCCAATGTTTATAATATCAAATGAGATTTTAAATTATTATATTATCATGATATTATCATGTATGAATATCTCTTAATATGATATATATATACATTAAATGTCTTTACAACGATAATCGTTACATATATGTCTCGTTTAAAAATCATTAAGTTAGTAGTCTTGTTTTTACATATGTAGTTCATTGTTAATATACTTAATGATATGTTTACTTATCATAGTATCATGTTAACTATATATATATCCATATATATGTCATCATATAGTTTTTACAAGTTTTAACGTTCGTGAATCACCGGTCAACTTGGGTGGTCAATTGTCTATATGAAACATATTTCAATTAATCAAGTCTTAACAAGTTTGATTGCTTAACATGTTGGAAACATTTAATCATGTAAATATCAATCTTAATTAATATATATAAACATGGAAAAGTTCGGGTCACTACAGTACCTACTCGTTAAATAAATTTCGTCCCGAAATTTTAAGCTGTTGAAGGTGTTGACGAATCTTCTGGAAATAGATGCGGGTATTTCTTCTTCATCTGATCTTCACGCTCCCAGGTGAACTCGGGTCCTCTACGAGCATTCCATCGAACCTTAACAATCGGTATCTTGTTTTGTTTAAGTCTCTTAACCTCACGATCCATTATTTCGACGGGTTCTTCAATGAATTGAAGTTTTTCATTGATTTGGATTTCGTCCAACGGAATAGTGAGATCTTCTTTAGTAAAACATTTCTTCAAATTTGAGACATGGAAAGTGTTATGTACAGCCGCGAGTTGTTGAGGTAGCTCCAGTTGGTAAGCTACTGGTCCGACACGATCTATAATCTTGAATGGTCCAATGTACCTTGGATGTAGTTTCCCCCGTTTACCAAATCGAACAACGCCTTTCCAAGGTGAAACCTTAAGCTTGACCATTTCTCCAATTTCAAACTCTATATCTTTTCTTTTACTGTCCGCGTAGCTCTTTTGTCGACTCTGGGCGGTTTTCAATCTTTGTTGAATTTGGATGATTTTCTCGATAGTTTCTTGTATTATCTCCGGACCCGTAATCTGTCTATCCCCCACTTCACTCCAACAAATCGGAGACCTGCACATTCTACCATAAAGTGCTTCAAACGGTGCCATCTCAATGCTTGAATGGTAGCTGTTATTGTAGAAAAATTCTGCTAACGATAGATGTCGATCCCAACTATTTCCGAAATCAATAACACATGCTCGTAGCATGTCTTCAAGCGTTTATATCGTCCTTTCGCTCTGTCCATCAGTTTGTGGATGATAGGCAGTACTCATGTCTAGACGAGTTCCTAATGCTTGCTGTAATGTCTGCCAGAATCTTGAAATAAATCTGCCATCCCTATCAGAGATAATAGAGATTGGTATTCCATGTCTGGAGACGACTTCCTTCAAATACAGTCGTGCTAACTTCTCCATCTTGTCATCTTCTCTTATTGGCAGGAAGTGTGCTGATTTGGTGAGACGATCAACTATTACCCAAATAGTATCAAAACCACTTACAGTCCTTGGCAATTTAGTGATAAAATCCATGGTAATATTTTCCCATTTCCATTCTGGGATTTCGGGTTGTTGAAGTAGACCTGATGGTTTCTGATGCTCAGCTTTGACCTTAGAACACGTCAAACATTATCCTACGTATTTAGCAATATCAACTTTCATACCCGGCCACCAAAAATGTTTCTTGAGATCCTTGTACATCTTCCCCGTTCCAGGATGTATTGAGTATCTGGTTTTATGAGCTTCTCTAAGTACCATTTCTCTCATATCTCCAAATTTTGGTACCCAAATTCTTTTAGCCCTATACCGGGTTCCGTCTTCCCAAATATTAAGATGCTTCTCCGATCCTTTGGGTATTTCATCCTTTAAATTTTCCTCTTTTAAAACTCCTTGTTGCGCCTCCTTTATTAGAGTAGTAAGGTTAGTGTGAATCATTATATTCATAGATTTTACTCGAATGAGTTCTTTGTCCTTTCTGCTCAAGGCGTCGGCTACCACATTTGCCTTCCCCGGGTGGTAACGAATCTCAAAGTCGTAATCATTCAACAATTCAATCCACCTACACTGCCTCATATTCAGTTGTTTCTGATTAAATATGTGTTGAAGACTTTTGTGGTCGGTATATATAATACTTTTGACCCCATATAAGTAGTGCCTCCAAGTCTTTAATGCAAAAATAACCGCGCCTAATTCCAAATCATGCGTCATATAATTTTGCTCGTGAATCTTCAATTGTCTAGACGCATAAGCAATCACCTTCGTCCGTTGCATTAATACACAACCGAGACCTTGGTTTGAGGCGTCACAATAAATCAAAAAATCATCATTCCCTTCAAGCAATGACAATATAGGTGCCGTAGTTAGCTTTTTCTTCAATAATTGAAACGCCTTCTCTTGTTCATCCTTCCATTCAAATTTCTTCCCTTTATGCGTTAATGCAGTCAAGGGTTTTGCTATTTTGGAGAAATCTTGGATGAATCTTCTGTAGTAACCAGCCAATCCTAAAAATTGACGTATATGCTTCGGAGTTTTTGGGGTTTTCCACTTTTCAACGGTTTCGATCTTTGCCGGGTCCACCTGGATACCTTCTTTGTTCACTATGTGACCGAGGAATTGAACTTCTTCTAACCAAAATGCACACTTTGAAAACTTAGCGTACAGTTTTTCTTTCCTCAATACTTCTAGCACTTTTCTCAAATGTTCTTCGTGCTCTTGATCATTCTTTGAGTAAATAAGTATGTCATCGATGAAAACAATGACAAACTTGTCAAGATATGGCCCACACACTTGGTTCATAAGGTCCATGAACACAGCTGGTGCATTAGTTAAACCAAACGGCATGACCATAAACTCGTAATGACCGTAACGTGTTCTGAAAGCAGTCTTTGGAATATCATCTTCTTTCACCCGCATTTGATGATACCCGGAACGTAAGTCAATCTTTGAATAAACAGACGAGCCTTGTAGTTGATCAAATAAGTCGTCGATTCTCGGTAGTGGGTAGCGATTCTTGATGGTAAGTTTGTTCAACTCTTGGTAGTCGATACACAACCTGAATGTACCATCTTTCTTCTTGACAAACAAAACAGGAGCTCCCCACGGTGATGTGCTTGGTCGAATGAAACTACGCTCTAAAAGTTCTTGTAATTGGCTTTGTAGTTCTTTCATCTCGCTGGGTGCGAGTCTGTAAGGAGCAAGAGCTATTGGTGCAGCTCCTGGTACAAGATCTATTTGAAATTCAACAAATCGATGTGGAGGTAGTCCCGGTAATTCTTTCGAAAATACATCGGAAAATTCTTTTGCGACGGGAACATCATTGATGCTATTTTCTTCTGTTTGTACTTTATCGACGTGTGCTAGAACAGCATAGCAACCTTTTCTTATTAGTTTTTGTGCCTTCAAATTACTAATAAGATGTAGCTTCATGTTGCCCTTTTCTCCGTACACCATTAAGGGTTCTCCTTCTTCTCGTACAATGCGAATTGCATTTTTATAACATACTATCTCTGCTTTCACCTTCTTCAGCCAGTCCATGCCAACTATTACATCAAAACTCCCTAACTCTACTGGTATCAAATCAATCTTAAATATTTCGCTACCCAGTTTAATTTCTTGATTCCGGCATATATTATCTGCTGAAATTAATTTACCGTTTGCTAATTCGAGTAAAAATTTACTATCCAACGGCGTCAATGGACAACTTAATTTAGCACAAAAATCTCTACTCATATAGCTTCTATCCGCACCCGAATCAAATAAAACGTAAGCAGATTTATTGTCAATAAGAAACGTACCCGTAACAAGCTCCGGGTCTTCCTGTGCCTCTACCGCATTAATATTGAAAACTCTTCCGCGGCCTTGTCCATTCATGTTCTCCTGGTTCGGGCAATTTCTAATAATGTTGCCCGGTTTTCCAGATTTATAACAAACTACATTGGCATAACTTGCTCCGACGCTACTTGCTCTGCCATTACTCGTTCCGACACCATTTGTTCCTTTCGTTCTGTTAACCCCTGGTCCGTAGACCTCACACTTCGCCGTGCTATGACCATTTCTTTTACACTTGTTGCAAAATTTGGTGCAGAACCCCGAGTGATACTTTTCACACCTTTGGCATAGCTGCTTTTGATTGTTGTTGTTGTTGCGGTTGTTATTGTTGTTGGGATGATTGTTGTAGTTGTTGTTGTTGTTATTGTTGTTGTTGTTGTTGTTGGGCTGTTTGTTGTAGTTGCGATTGATGTTGCGATTGTTGGGATAGTTGTTGCGATTATTGTTGTAATTGCTGTTGTTGTTGTATTGGTGATTCTTATCACCGTTTTCCTCCCACTTTCTTTTGACTTGCTTCACATTGGCCTCTTCAGCAGTCTGTTCTTTAATTCTTTCTTCAATCTGGTTCACTAGTTTGTGAGCCATTCTACATGCCTGTTGTATGGAGGCGGGCTCGTGTGAACTTATATCTTCTTGGATTCTTTCCGGTAATCCTTTCACAAACGCGTCGATCTTCTCTTCATCATCTTCGAACGCTCCCGGACATAATAGGCACAATTCTGTGAATCGTCTTTCGTACGTGGTAATATCAAATCCTTGGGTTCGTAACCCTCTAAGTTCTGTCTTGAGCTTATTGACCTCGGTTCTGGGACGATACTTCTCGTTCATCAAGTGCTTGAATGCGGACCACGGTAGTTCGTACGCATCATCTTGTCCCACTTGCTCTAGATAGGTATTCCACCATGTTAACGCAGAACCTGTGAAGGTATGCGTAGCGTACTTCACTTTGTCCTCTTCAGTACACTTACTTATGGCAAACACCGATTCGACCTTCTCGGTCCACCGTTTCAATCCGATCGGTCCTTCGGTTCCATCGAATTCCAAAGGTTTGCAGGCAGTGAATTATTTGTAGGTGCATCCTACACGATTTCCTGTACTGCTAGATCCAAGGTTATTGTTGGTATGTAGCGCAGCCTGTACTGCGGCTATGTTTGAAGCTAGAAAAGTACGGAATTCCTCTTCATTCATATTCACTGTGTGTCGAGTAGTCGGTGCCATTTCCTTCAAAATAGTCAAATGGAACAAGTTAATCATACAGAATATTAAGAGTAGTTAATAGTATTTCGTAGCATAATATGAACTCATTTATAAAAGCTTTTTCTTCATATTAGCGTTTTATAAGTTTAAATTCGGGTAGTACCTACCCGTTAAGTTCATACTTAGTAGCTAATATACAATTCAACTACTACAATTCTATATGAAAAACTGATTATAATAATATTTCGCGTTCAAATTTTTATACAATATTTTACAAACTTACAATACCGCTTATTTTACATAAAGCATGAAATATAGCACGCAATAACTTTGATACAAGATAGTTGTGAAGATAATTCTAGCTAGTACACAAGTCGTTCAGCAAAGGCAATAAAGACACGTAATTCATACGTCCAGAAACAAGTCATGCATTCTGGTTTTACTAGGACTACTTCCCATCCTTGGTCTTGTGGAACATAACCGTTATGGCCGTTGATAAGACAGCGTGTTGTAACGTCATCAAAGGGACGAGGGTTACGTAATGACCAACAGTCTCGTAATAACCTAAAAACCTCATTTCTTACCCCAATTACAGACTCCGTCACTTGTGGGAACGTTTTGTTTAATAGTTGTAGCCCGATGTTCTTTTTCTCACTTTGGTGAGAAGCGAACATTACTAACCCGTAAGCATAGCATGCTTCTTTATGTTGCATGTTAGCTGCTTTTTCTAAATCATGAAGTCCTATATTCGGATACATTGAGTCAAAATAATTTCTTAACCCGTTGCGTAAAATAGCATTTGGGTTCCCCGCAATATATGCGTCAAAGTAAACACATCGTAACTTATGGGTTTCCCAATGTGATATCCCCCATCTTTCAAATGAAAGTCTCTTATAAACCAAGGCATTCTTGGAACGTTCTTCGAATGTCTTACAAACTGATTTTGCCGTAAATAGTTGTGCCGAAGAATTCTGACCGACTCTAGACAAGATTTCATCAATCATGTCTCCGGGTAGGTCTCTTAAAATATTGGGTTGTCTATCCATTTTGTGTTTTTATACTGTAAAATAGACAAGAGTTAGATTCATAAAAAAAATACTTATTAATACAAGCAATTTTTACATATATCATAAAGCATAAGCACACTATATTACATATATTACACCACACGAATACAACTATCTTATTCCGACTCGCTCGTTTCTTCTTCTTAGGTTTTGGTTCGTTTTGCCAAGTTTCTAGGGATATATGATGTTTCTCTAATACGAGCCGTCGTTTTCCACATTGGTTTAGAAAAACCTGGTGGTTTAGAGGTTCCCGGGTCATTGTTACAACTTAAGGGCTTCGGGGGTTGACGATACATATAAAGTTCATCGGGGTTGGAATTAGATTTCTCTATTTTTATGCCCTTTCCCTTATTATTTTCTTTTGCCTTTTTAAATTCAGTTTGGGGTAATTTCTATAACATCATCAGAATTCTCGTCGGAATCCGATTCATCGGAGAATTGGTAATCCTCCCAATATTTTGCTTCCTTGGCGGAAACACCATTGACCATAATTAACCTTGGTCGGTTGGTTAAGGATTTTATTTTACTTAACCGTTTTATTATTTCCCCCACCGGTTCTATTTCCTCCTCCGGTTCCTCCTCTTCCGGTTCTGATTCTTCTTCCGGTTCCGACTCTTCTTCCGGTTCCTCTTCGGGAACTTGTGAATCAGTCCACGAATCATTCCAATTTACATTTGACTCTTCATTATTATTAGGTGAGTCAATGGGACTTGTTCTAGAGGTAGACATCTATCACATAATATCAAACGCGTTAAGAGATTAATATATCACATAATATTCACATGTTAAAAATATATAGTTTCCAACAAAATTTGTTAAGCAATCATTTTTCAAGTAAACACGGTCGAAGTCCAGACTCACTAATGCATCCTAACAAACTCGATAAGACACACTAATGCAAAATTTTGGTTCTCTAAGACCAACGCTCGGATACCAACTGAAATGTCCCGTTCTTATTGATTAAAAACGTTCCATATTAATTGATTTCGTTGCGAGGTTTTGACCTCTATATGAGACGTTTTTTTTTCAAAGACTGCATTCATTTTTAAAACAAACCATAACCTTTATTTCATAAATAAAGGTTTAAAAAGCTTTACGTAGATTATCAAATAATGATAATCTAAAATATCCTGTTTACACACGACCAATACATAATGGTTTACAATACAAATATGTTACATCGAAATCAGTTCTTGAATGCAGTTTTTACACAATATCATACAAACATGGACTCCAAATCTTGTCCTTATTTTAGTATGCAACAGCGGAAGCTCTTAGTATTCACCTGAGAATAAACATGCTTTAAACGTCAACAAAAATGTTGGTGAGTTATAGGTTTAACCTATATATATCAAATTGTAACAATAGACCACAAGATTTCATATTTCAATACACATCCCATACATAGAGATAAAAATCATTCATATGGTGAACACCTGGTAACCGACATTAACAAAATGCATATATAAGAATATCCCCATCATTCCGGGACACCCTTCGGATATGATATAAACTTCGAAGTACTAAAGCATCCGGTACTTTGGATGGGGTTTGTTAGGTCCAATAGATCTATCTTTAGGATTCGCGTCAATTAGGGTGTCTGTTCCCTAATTCTTAGATTACCAGACTTAATAAAAAGGGGCATATTCGATTTCGATAATTCAACCATAGAATGTAGTTTCACGTACTTGTGTCTATTTTGTAAATCATTTATAAAACCTGCATGTATTCTCATCCCAAAAATATTAGATTTTAAAAGTGGGACTATAACTCACTTTCACAGATTTTTACTTCGTCGGGAAGTAAGACTTGGCCACTGGTTGATTCACGAACCTATAACAATATATACATATATATCAAAAGTATGTTCAAAATATATTTACAATACTTTTAATACATTTTGATGTTTTAAGTTTATTAAGTCAGCTGTCCTCGTTAGTAACCTACAACTAGTTGTCCACAGTTAGATGTACAGAAATAAATCGATAAATATCTTGAATCAATCCACGACGCAGTGTATACATATCTCAGTATTGATCACAACTCAAACTATATATATTTTGGAATCAACCTGAACCCTGTATAGCTAACTCCAACATTCACATATAGAGTGTCTATGGTTGTTCCGAAATATATATAGATGTGTCGACATGATAGGTCGAAACATTGTATACATGTCTATGGTATCTCAAGATTACATAATATACAATACAAGTTGATTAAGTTATGGTTGGAATAGATTTGTTTCCAATTTTCACGTAGCTAAAATGAGAAAAATTATCCAATCTTGTTTTACCCATAACTTCTTCATTTTAAATCCGTTTTGAGTGAATCAAATTACTATGGTTTCATATTGAACTCTATTTTATGAATCTAAATAGAAAAAGTATAGGTTTATAGTCGGAAAAATAAGTTACAAGTCGTTTTTGTAAAGGTAGTCATTTCAGTCGAAAGAACAACGTCTAGATGACCATTTTAGAAAACATACTTCCACTCTGAGTTTAACTATGATTTTGGGATATAGTTTCATGTTCATAACAAAAATCATTTTCCCAGAATAACAACTTTTAAATCAAAGTTTATCATAGTTTTTAATTAACTAACCCAAAACAGCCCGCGGTGTTACTACGACGGCGTAAATCCGGTTTTACGGTATTTTTCGTGTTTCCAGGTTTTAAATCATTAAGTTAGCATATCATATAGATATAGAACATGTGTTTAGTTGATTTTAAAAGTCAAGTTAGAAGGATTAACTTTTATTTGCGAACAAGTTTAGAATTAACTAAACTATGTTCTAGTGATTACAAGTTTAAACCTTCGAATAAGATAGCTTTATATGTATGAATCGAATGATGTTATGAACATCATTACTACCTTATGTTCCTTGGATAAACCTACTGGAAAAGAGAAAAATGGATCTAGCTTCAACGGATCCTTGGATGGCTCGAAGTTCTTGAAGCAGAATCATGACACGAAAACAAGTTCAAGTAAGATCATCACTTGAAATAAGATTGTTATAGTTATAGAAATTGAACCAAAGTTTGAATATGATTATTACCTTGTATTAGAATCATAACCTACTGTAAGAAATAAAGATTTCTTGAGGTTAGATGATCACCTTACAAGATTGGAAGTGAGCTAGCAAACTTGAAAGTATTCTTGATTTTATGTAACTAGAACTTGTAAAATATATGAAGAACACTTAGAACTTGAAGATAGAACTTGAGAGAGATCAATTAGATGAAGAAAATTGAAGAATGAAAGTGTTTGTAGGTGTTTTTGGTCGTTGGTGTATGGATTAGATATAAAGGATATGTAATTTTGTTTTCATGTAAATAAGTCATGAATGATTACTCATATTTTTGTAATTTTATGAGATATTTCATGCTAGTTGCCAAATGATGGTTCCCACATGTGTTAGGTGACTCACATGGGCTACTAAGAGCTGATCATTGGAGTGTATATACCAATAGTACATACATCTAAAAGCTGTGTATTGTACGAGTACGAATACGGGTGCATACGAGTAGAATTGTTGATGAAACTGAACGAGGATGTAATTGTAAGCATTTTTGTTAAGTAGAAGTATTTTGATAAGTCTATTGAAGTCTTTCAAAAGTGTATAAATACATATTAAAACACTACATGTATATATATTTTAACTGAGTCGTTAAGTCATCGTTAGTCGTTACATGTAAGTGTTGTTTTGAAACCTTTAGGTTAACGATCTTGTTAAATGTTGTTAACCCAATGTTTATAATATCAAATGAGATTTTAAATTATTATATTATCATGATATTATCATGTATGAATATCTCTTAATATGATATATATACATTAAATGTCTTTACAACGATAATCGTTACATATATGTCTCGTTTAAAAATCATTAAGTTAGTAGTCTTGTTTTTACATATGTAGTTCATTGTTAATATACTTAATGATATGTTTACTTATCATAGTATCATGTTAACTATATATATATCCATATATATGTCATCATATAGTTTTTACAAGTTTTAACGTTCGTGAATCACCGGTCAACTTGGGTGGTCAATTGTCTATATGAAACATATTTCAATTAATCAAGTCTTAACAAGTTTGATTGCTTAACATGTTGGAAACATTTAATCATGTAAATATCAATCTTAATTAATATATATAAACATGGAAAAGTTCGGGTCACTACATATATCGGTGATTGTAAATAGAATAGTAAATGATCGTTGAATCAAATTCGAAGAATGTACAGTGTAACTTATTAATGTGAAATCTAAATATTCCTCGGGTATTACCTACCCGTTAAAATATTTTCACCATTAACAGTTTGTACAAAAGAATTTTTAATTACAATATTTATGAAAACATATACATATATATTTTCTTCAGATGTAATTATGGATTAAATTAGTTAATATAATATTAAACTCATTTGATTTATTGTTAGAACAAGAATATATAATCTCTAAAATATTAGAGATTGCATAATCGCCATACTGAACGAAGATAATTGGTGTAGAACGATACGGAGAACGATGATTATACTCGAGGTACATAATGAGATGTTGAGGCATTGGATGCGGATGTTGCTGTTATTGATGGTACTGGTGCTGTCAGTACCTATTTTGGTGGTACTGTTAGTGCCGGTGATGTTGCTGAAGTTGGTAAATTTTGCACCATATTATCCATATTGATTACTCGAGCATGAAGTTCGTTGACTTTTTATATTATTCCGGGATGATTGTCGATCGGAACGAGCGGATGAATAAGATCTTGAATTTTATATAGAATATAATCGTGGCGAGATATTCTGGAAATGAGAGAGAAAATAGTATCATGATCAGGTTCGCGGTTAAGTGCTTCAGGTTCTTCGCCAAGAGGGAAATTTTGGTTGATGGAAAGGAATTGCCTTCTTCTCGTTTCCGTTGATTAAGTCGACTACGAACTCATCAGATGAATTGGGAATGGCTGATTGATTGATTCATTCTGGTGACACCGCTTTCGGAGCTTAGGTGAATATCCATGTCGGAACAGCTGTCGGAATAACTATCGGAATAGCTATCGAAATCTGAGGGACTCGAACTGGTTGAGGGATTCTTCTCGTACGATCAGATGAAGGATTTTCGATAAGAAACAGATTATAGAATATAGATTAGTACCCTGCAATACATAATTTACATATGCATATATAATACTAAAATCCCATAAGTTATAGAGGAATCTACGAAAGCTGTCAGGCAAAGTCTACAGTAACAGATACGCGAAGATATGAATTAGCAGATACGATAAGATATTAATTTATCTATACACTGTCTATGCAATAGAGACAGTAAGACATTTCTAGACTAAGAATGATAAGCAGGTAAATTTTTTTTTTAAGGATGATAAGCAGATGATTCCTTAAGAGTGAAAAGCAGGTAATTTTCGACACAAAATGATAAGCAAAACTTTTGACATGCAGACAAGGTCGAAGTCCAGACTCACTAATGTATCTAAACAATTATCAGTTAGGCACACTAATGCAAGACCTGGTTCGCTAAGACCACTGCTCTGATACCACCTGTAGTGACCCATCCTAATCCATCCAGACGAAGTCATCAACATTTGGTCCCATTGCGAGGTACTGACCTAAATATGCTATATACGACTCCATATAATATCTTTAAGATGAGCAAATGCACAGCGGAAGATTTCTTTCATACCTGAGAATAAACATGCTTAAAAGTGTCAACCAAAAGGTTGGTGAGTTCATAGGTTTATCATAGCAATCACTTCAATATATTAATAGACCACAAGATTTCCGTTTATAAGTATATGTACACTCGCAAGTGTATAAAAGTACTCTATAAGTTGTAGGCACCCGGTAACAAGCCTTAACGTTCATGTTTTACCCTCTGAAGTACACCAGATCAGGTGTGTTTAAAATAACCTCGAAGTACTAAAGCATCCCATAGTCAGGATGGGGTTTGTCAGGCCCAATAGATCTATCATTAGGATTCGCGCCTACCGTACATAGACAAGTAGTTTAATGTTACCAAGCTAAGGGTATATTTCTGGTTTAAACCCATATAGAATTAGTTTTAGTATTTGTGCCTATTTCGTAAAACATTTATAAAACAGCGTATGTATTCTCAGCCCAAAAATATATATAAAAAGGGAGTAATGAAACTCACCATACTGTATTTTGTAGTAAAAATACATATGACGACACTTAAAAAATGTAGGGTTGGCCTCGGATTCACGAACCTATATTAATTATATCTATATTAACACATATAATGGAAATTGAACGAAGTTTTATATTATTAGTGATATATTGGTTATTTTAGTAAATTATATGTTATATGTATTAAATATTATTTTATGTAACTAATTGTTATTTGGTAAATTAATATTAATAAAGAGTTGTATTAGCTTATAATAATAATAACGATAATAGTAATAATTTTTAATAATAAAAATAATTACAATAATAATAATTATAATAATAATAATATTATTATTGAAAAATCAAAATAATGATAGTAAAAATATTGTTGGTAAAAATAATAATGATGATTGTAAAATAATGATACATATATTAATAGTAGTAGTTTTTAATAAAATGCTAAGTTTAATAATAACGATAATGAAAATATTAATTTTGAATATAATACATAATACTTAATAATAATAATAATAATAGTAATAATAATAATTAATAATTAATAATAATAATAATAATAATAATAATAATAATAATAATAATAATAATAATAATAATATTAATAATAATAATGATAATAGAAATGGCTACCTTTAAACAAGTTTTAAAAAAAAACTGTCGTTGCTCAACCTCGAACCCGAGACCTCTTGTTACTCGCAAACACCTCCAACCACTAGTCTGTTTATCACTTTTCAGACTTAATTCGTATTTATATTTATTTAACTAACATCTGTGTTCTTATTTTCCTTCTTCTTCTTCTACCCAAATCCACTCGATCCAAAATTTATATTATCATAACAACAAGGTTTAGATTCTTCAAATAACCAGTAGTCATCAATATTAAATGGTTGTATTAATAAGATAACGAAATCGAAAAGAAAAAAATAAAATAAAAAAAACTAAAACTGCTGTGCAGTTCGTTCGCAGCTCAAGAAAAAAAAATCGATTTTCATTTTTAAGTACATTTTGGACCATATCTATAAAACGAAATACATTTAAAATCAATGTCCTAAACTATTGAAATCGTTAATTTAAATTAAATTATCACAGAAAACCTGAATTTAATTGATAAACATATGTTGACTTTTGATTCAAAAACTTTGACTTGAGAATTCGTCTTCGTTATTTCGAATTAAAATCTAAGATTGTACCTACACCTTCACGACAGGAGGAAGAAGAAATCTGCAATTTTACTTTTACTCAATTTGACTCGAATCAAAATAAAGGTTAAATGGGTTCGGTTTATGACATAAAGAAGGAAAGAGGAAAAAAAAATTAAATAAAAAGAGTTCCATTGCTTTATCAATTAGCAGAAGAGGATGAGATGGTGCGGTTTTTATGATTGATTCACAGAATAATTGATTGATATAATATGAGGGTGTGGCTCGACAAAGAATCACGGGTATTCAACAAGTAATTAAACAAATGTAAAGAAAACTGATAGAGACACTTATATACACGACATTATCTCTTTTTTTTTAAAATTAAATTCTTAATAAATATATTAATAATTATGTCAATATTAATAATTAATAATAATAATGATAATAGAAGCAATAAATGACAATAATATTAAAATAATACTTAATAATAATAGGTATAATGATAATGATAAGAGTAATAAAATAATAATAAGAATAATACTAATAAAGATAGTAATAATAATATTAATAATAATTTTATCAAAATTATACTAATAATGATAAGTATAAGATTAATTATAAAAATAATATTAATAATATTATTAACGATAACCATAATAAATTGTTTTATTTTAATAGTAATAATATTTATAATCATAAAAAAAAATGATAATGATAATAATATTATTATTGGTACTAATAATAATACTAATTATAATAATATTAGTAAAAATAATATAACCCTTTGTATATATATCCATTTATATAATAATGTTAATAATAATAATATAGATGTTATTATTGAAAGTAATTATAAAATTTCTATAACAATTATAATTTAATTTATAATTATACGTATTAGTTTAGATATTAATATTACATATCTTTAATTATGTAATATATATAACAACATACATTAAGTATTTAATATTCAAACATTACAATATATATAGAAATCATATATGATAATATCACATACATATTTATATTATATATATATATATATATATATATATATATATATATATATATATATATATATATATATATATATATATATATATATATATTCATATAATAGTAACTTAATTATTCTATTTATTATTTTTCATTTGTAATTTCAATTGATTAAGTGTACTTTATTTATTCGAAATATTATATATACACTTATACTTATATTTACATATATATAATTATTTACAGACAATTGTTCGTGAATCTTCGAGAACGGTCAAAGGTTAAATGAATCTATGAAAATAGTTCACAAGTTTTGAGACTCAACATCACAGACTTTGCTTATCGTGTCGAAAACATATAAAGATCAAGTTTAAATTTGGTCGGAAATTTCTGGGTCGTCGCATAGGTGGTATCAAAAAAAACAAAAAAACAAAAAAAAAAGTTAAACAGTGAACTGGGCCAATGGGAGGCCTATGTTCCGTGCGTAAATAGATAGGTGGTATCACCAAAAAAAAAAAGTTGAACAGTGAATTGGAGGTGGTATCAAAAAAAAAAAAAGTTGAACAGTGAATTGGGTCAATGGGAGTCCTATGTTCAGTGCGTAAATAGATTTTTTTTTAAAGCGAAAAAACATCATATATTGATTGAAATATCTTCATCAAAACAATGAAGATACGTACAATACAAAGGCAGTTTGAACACGGACCATTTGAAAATACAAGATTACAAGGAAACTAAAAACATAACAAACACGGATTGTCCATCCAAACATAAGATTGAAACCCATTGCAAAGATTGAGATTCGATGCCCAAAGAAAAGTTTTGAGCTTAATGTTACGAACCAATACCGAACGACATATGAACTTCCCATTGAAAACAAAGTTATTACGTTCCAACCAAATTGCTCAAATAGTCGCGGGTCCTATTAACTTCCAAAACTTTGAAGCCTTAATTCACATGCCATAAAACCAATCAAACGAAAAAAGCTCGATTGACCCTGGAATAATCCAATATATTTTCCACCATCTAAACAAATCCGCCCAAATTTTAGACGACCACTTACAATGAACCAAAAGAGGTTGACTGTTTCGATTTCTTCCAAAAAGATTGAGATGAAGGCAAAATGTGCCTATTAATAAGCACATCTTTAACCGGAATACTATTATGAATTGCGAGCCAATGAAATAACATAACCTTAGACGGAACATTATTTCCCAAATAACTTTCGGCCAAGTTGGAGATGAAACAATGTTAGATTGAACGAGTAAACGAACCGCATCAGAAACCGAATAAACTCCTTCGGCAGAGGCTGTCCAAAACAAGTGGTCTTCACATTCCAATTTAACCACAACTTGAACCAACCAACCCATTAATTCCAACAGTTTAATCAAATTTCAAGGGACAAATGTCTAATTAAATGCAACTCCCACACACTGTTACCTTGAAACTGAACAGGACAGGAACAAAAGAGAGAAACAGTAGTAAAAGGCAAAAAGCACTCATCTTAGATTAACGGAAATGCAACTCCCACACACTGTTACCTTGAAACAATCGAATTATCATAAACATTCACTATAAGAACAATATGGTTATTGGGAATATACCTCAAGATAGAAGCTATCCAATGTTTTCTTGTCCACCCTTGGATTAACGAAAAGAAAACTAATCTCCAAATCGAGAGAAGGACACCCGACCTCCCATTAGCTTCCATTTGCAATGAATCGAATGCATAGTGACTCCAAATTTCATTCAAAGTTGGTTGATCGACCACCTTAACCATAGTTTCTTGACTAGCTAAAGATTGAATTTGAAAGCGATTGACTAAGGAACCCTCCATACGACCTCTTGACTTGTTACCGAGGCCACGGGTATTCCACGATGCAATCCTCATGGTTTGGTTTTCAAGGATGGAGTATCCTCGTCAACCATATCTTGCATTAGAATCCGAAAATTGACCAATTCCTCTTGAAAAGAAGGTTTTTTTTCCCCAAAACGGGTTTCGATTTTGTTTATTCTGTTTCAGCACAGCCCCATCACTCACCACATATCCAATTTCACTTTCTGTATCAAAGGCACTAGCAAGATTTGAAATAATATTATCCCCTATATTAATGACAAGAGCTTTTTGACACTTAGAACTTTGAACTTTGCCTACATCTTTATTCTTTTCTAAACTTGATACAGGAACACACCTATTCTTGATCTTATCACACGATTCCTTACAGCCCAGATTAATACACTGATCACTCTTAACCGGACTGGAACATTTAAGTTTAGAAACAAATGAAAATTCGTTATCAGGAGAGATCAAAATCTGGGAATTGGAAGGGATAGGATTATTTGGAGAATCAGAAGAAAGGTTGGGGTAGTCATTTAAATTGAGGTTAAAATTGCCTTGCTGTAAAGGTGAGTTGGGAACTGATACAGCCTTTTCAACTTTTACCCCTTTGTCATTACATTGACCCATACCTTTTGTCTTGAAAAGGGACCACTTTATTTCCTCCTCTACTTTACTGGTTACATTTGACTTCTCCCTTTATACTTTCATAGCTTTAGTGACCTTTTCCATAGAGTTGTGTACACCCTTTGGCATGCTTACCCGATTTGACACACTTGACTTTTGAGGGGATTTGAAATTCAAATTCAAACCGGTAACGGGTATTTCACCTTCTTCCATCACCTCATCAACAACTAACGGCTTAAAATCCGGCACTGGAGAAGCCTTATTATGACCAGACTCTTGAGCTTTAGACTCCTTAATATCTTCTTGAAGCACCTGATTATACTCACTGATAATAGTATCACTCACCAATTCCATGAACTCGTCTTCAAACACCTCCTCAACCCATACTTTACCAATATCACAGTTATTGATTTTAGCCTGAACAACTTGATTAATGGGTTTCGGGTCATCAGACTCTATAATAGCTTGCAAAATATCTGCAAGTTGTAGATTATAAGAGAAAGAATCTATATGAATAACTCTTCCAAACACGCTTGCAGCTTCAATGGCACAATTGGATGAACTACAATTATAGGGGATCCCTTTGATGGCAACTTTTGCAATTCTAGAAAATTTATTTTCGTATCTGCTCATTGGAATCACCTCAATGAATTCAGATTCATTTGGAGTTGGACCTCTTGTCATACTTTTGAAACTATCCTTGTCTGCACAACATACAATGTACCCATAAGAACCCCAACTTGAAACCGAAACAATAGCTACTGATCTACTTTTTAACCATTGGAACAATTTTAGTGCCTTAATTGGCACCTTATCCACAATTAACGCAGTCAAATCAAGCCGTTCAGTGACTTCTTGATTAGCCGATAAGTTGATCACAGGGAACGGGTACTTGGGATTTTTCAGATTTGAAGACTGAAGTTCATCCTTTGGAAAGTAATTAACATCAGCTTTTCTAATGAATTTAGTATTAAGATCTTTTTTAGCGTACCCTATTAGCATAACCCGGCCATTAATGACCTTGCCATTCATCTCATTCATCGCCCTTTTAGCTTGATTTAAAGATTGAAATCTTACAAAGGCAAAATTACGGTTCTGTTTTCAGGCTATTCCTTCAATTAGCCCAAAGTTGCAAAACATATTATTAATGGTTTCTTGATTAGTGAATCTTGATAATCCTCCTAAAAACAAAGTAAATTTTGGGGTAAAGATTCGATTAGTGTTATGATTATGAACTGGGAATTTTTGAGAAGACTGGAATTGATTTTTTAGTGGGATTGAATTTGGGAAGGTAGGTTTAAAATTAGGGTTTGAAGATTGAAAATTTTGGGAATTCGTTGGGAGAGTCATTGCGTAAATAGATGATCATGCATATTTTAACCGAGGGGTCTTAACATGCTTGCTCAACGTAAAGGAGGGGTTTAAGGATCTTAGAACGTGGCTCTCCGGTCCGGCTACCGTGAATAACCCTGGCCGACATGATGATGTCGGCGGGGTGGCCAAGTGATTAAGTCCACCTTCGATGACGTCCGTCGATCAGAAGGCCCCAAGCAAGGTTGTAGGTACCAGTTAATAAAGAACTAACCTGTTAACCTTTAGAAGATGATAGAGGATGTAAGTTACGTAGGATGTGTGGTAGAAGATGGCTACGTAACGTGGTATGTTGCTAACGACGATTAGGGTTTGTATTTATAGGCAAACCCTAATTCTAGAACCGTCATAGGATAGTGATAATCGTTTCCATAACCATCTCCCCCGAATCACGGATATAATTATGGAAAAGATATTTGCTTGTTAGCTAAGCAACCGCCGTAAAGGGACCAGATACGGATCCGCATGCCGCATGACGCATGAGAGCACCCCGCATACGCACCATAGCGCATGCCCGTGTGTATGTTACATGCGCATGCGGGCTGCGGTATCATTAAGTCCCCCCAGTTTGATGTTATATGACGCAAGTCATATGATATCAAACTATTAAGCGAAAAAGAGAAAACAAAAGGACGACGAGCATTTAATGTCCTCGCGTGCGCCTCGATGCCTGTCACAATCGCAGAAGCCCATTCGGCTGACAAGACATAAAGTAACAGTGCCACAGGCGCGTGCGAACCACGCGCGTGTTTGTAATCATTCTTAACTGACACCACGCGCGATCAGCAAATGCTACCCGTCGATTGCATTACACGTGTATGGCCACGATCACACCATTCCAACCCACACTCCCCCAATCTTGCCTATAAATAGCCCCAAATCACACACATTTTCACTTTTCCGGTGTCAAGCTTCCCAAATACGCTCTCGCCTCCAAATCCTATCAATTCCGATCAACTCCGTCATATTCCGATCGTCATTTAAAGGTCAGTCGTTCTCCATTCATCTAAAAATGACCAAAGCTAATGAAACTTTCGTAGAGAATGTAGAGTCCAACATAGGCCAGAAAAACATCGACCACTTAGTTAAGCAATACCCCCCTCTAGCGGGTTATAATCCGGTACCACCACTGCCTAGCCAGCGAGCCCATCAGCCACCAGAGAATAAGGTGGCGATCTACGAACATGCTTTTAAGCATGGTAATTTTAGGGTTCCACCCACCGACTTCTTTTTAGGCGTACTAGATCATTTCAAAGTAGGGCTAGGGCAATTGCACCCGTATGCTATAGGCAAAATCGTTCTATTCAAGATGTGGTGTGTTGCACTCAACACAGTACCATTGGTGAAGGTTTTTTGCCACCTATTCCGCTTAGCCAACCACCATAAATCTTGGTTCACCTTCTTCGCACACCAAAATTTCACAAAAACCCCGAAATCGAATGCGGGAAGTTGGAAAGAAACTTTTTTCTTCGTCGACCAGACCGTAGTAGGCACTGGCTTCCCGCAGACGCTCATTTGGTGCGAGAAGGTAGAAAAAGATGTGAACAAGATGCCAGCGTTGGATGACGAGGAGAAAAAGTTGTTGAAGCAGTGCGTCAACGCACAACTGGTGCACCGTTCGTATGGTAATGTTATGCTGCGGTTGGGGAAGATCTCCGCGTATTGGCCTTGGGAGGATGTGCGGCCGGCCATAGTTGGCCCCGATGGAAAGGGTAGGAATAGCATAAACGCGTACTTACATAAATTTTTGTATATTTTCTAACGCAGGCGTTTATTGTTTGCAGAGATGAGGATGAAGAAGGTGCTTACCGCGGAGGAGATTGCTGGGATCTCTTTCCGCAAGCAGGATGTGGACAAACAGCTAGAGCAGGCAGCTGCTAGCGAACATGTGGAGGAAACGCCGGCGGAGTCAGGCAATAAACGCAAGGCGGCTGGGACGTCCGAGGCTCAGAAGAAGAAGAAGAAGACTCCTAAGCAGCTGGAGGATATGCGCAACGACAATTTTGTTGCCATCGAGCCGCGGTCCGCAGACCTACCTCCCCCCATTAATGGTGAGCGTTTATTTTTTCGCATGTATACCGCGTAGAAAAATCTGCGTACTAATCTGAGTATTTTGCAGAGCATGTGGAGGAGACGCAGCCAACAACACCGCGGGTCAACCCCGAGCTGCAGGCCACTGCCACATCCAAAGACAAGGCGATCCCCGTCGAGTCTGAGTCTACATTACCTCCTCCGCAAGGCAGCTTCCGTGTTGCCAACCTCCGCCAACTTTTCCAGTCCTCCGCAGAAAATGCTGCGGAGCAATCTGCATTCTTGCAGCAAATCTTCCCAGCAGAGTTCCGCGAGCAACTGGCCGCGCTGTCGTTTAACCAGGCGCTCAACGCCTTTGTCCAGAACGGGCTGGTATTCTTTGGGATGTTTGCGGATCAAGCCCGTCGATCCTCCAGCCTATACGATGTTGCACTGCGCAAAGAGGTGGAGTTGGGTTTGCTGCAGGCGGGTGTAGATCAGGTCAAGAAGGACAGGGACGCTGCTGAGGAGGCCCGCAAAGCTGTTGAATTGACTGCGGCCGAAACCAAGACCCTCTTGATTCAAGAAAGAAAAAAGAATCAAGAGCTTGTGGGTGCGGTTGATCAGGCAAAGGGGGAAACTGAGCGAGTGAGGCTGGAGTTGGAAAAGGTGACGAGGGAGAGGGACGATGCAGTTACCAACCGCGAGCTGGCCGAGGCAGATATGACAAAGCTGCGCACCGCACTCCCCGCAATTGCGCAGAAAGTAATGGACTCCGAGCCCGTGTCCGACCGGTTTAATGCCTATGTCGATGCGGTCAAGGACCATGAGGTGAACAAGGCTGTGCGGGAAGTGATCCAGGCATGCGGCCTAACTCCACCGTTCCCCGACATTGTCCAAAAGAAATTAAAGGAGGGAACGGCCGCGACGCTGCTGGAGGCGGAAGAGGCAATCAAGTCCATCCCTATCCCTTTGATCAATGCGTTTGCGGCTGACCCGACGATGCCGCTTGATGGGTTTTTGAAGGAGGATTACTAGAGTAGTTTGTGCCGTAAGCCCTAATCTTAGGCAGGTAATTGTAAATGTATTTTGGAGCCCTAAGTCCCATGTTGGGCAGGCATGTGAAACAATTACTTATGTAATAATTTATTTGGATGTGTATATATGTTTGTCTGTTATGCATGCGTGATATCCTTGTTTATATATCGCGAATCAAAACAAATTATGAACCGCATGCGCATGCGCATAGTTAACCACAACTTATGCGTATGCGGATGGTACTGCGTAAAATAAACCAATATTTTAACTTACCTTTAACAATTTAGACTCAAAAGCTACTGCGCTATTGCTTTGTCATGTACTAGAGGTGCACTATTAGTTGTATGGTAAGCAAACGCAACTAAAAACAAACCAATGTTTTTATGCTTAGGAGTTCCTCAAGCAAACCAATGCGAGAGCGATTACGCACAAGCAAACCAATGCTTGTATTTTTTTTTTTAAAGTCGACTTTGCAGCCATCTAGTCTGCGTGGCGCTTGGCTAGGGGAAAACCAATTCCCTTCGCCTACCGTTATTGTCTAGCCTTGTAACCAAACAGGCTTCTGCCGCACGGGGGCTAGAGGACACCCCTTAAGTAGGCAGGAAACGCATACAAAAAATATAAATGGACAACAAAAGTATGCGCATGTAATTATTTTTATTTGGCATTAATTATGATTACAACTGCGACATATCCGAAAGGATGAAAAATAAAATAATGTGCTAAACAAATTGGAGTGATCAAGTCCATCTAGCTACATGTAACATTTTTTCAATAACGTCGCATGCCAAGTGCGTTTCACAGGTTTGCCATCTAATGTCTCTAGATGGTATGCCCCGGTGTTGCTTGCTTTTGCTACCCTGTATGGGCCCTCCCAACGAGGTCCCAGTTTCCCAGTATCTTCCGCATGACTTGCATCGTTCTGGCGCCAAACCAAATCACCGCACTTATAAGTGCGTGAACGCACACGCTGATTGTAATACTTTGCGATTTTCTGCTTGTTATTTGCTTCGTTAACAGCCGCAGAGAGTCTGCGTTCTTCAAGCAGATTAAGATTTTCCCGCAGAGCTTCAGAGTTATTTTGTTCATCAAAGTTTTGTATGCGGAACGTTGGTACCCCAATCTCTGCGGGTACAACAGCTTCTGACCCATAAACCAAACTAAAGGGAGTCTCACCAGTGCTTGCTTTGGGTGTGGTTCTATGCGCCCATAAAACCTTTGGAAGCTCATCCACCCAACCAACGCGGTCATGACCCAACCTTGCCTTGATTCCAGCAACTATATCTCGGTTGGTAACTTCGCACTGGCCATTCGCCTGCGGATGCGCGACTGAAGTAAAAGTTTGCTTAATATTAAGCTCCGCACACCAACTGCGAAAAGGATCGCCGGCAAATTGTGTACCGTTATCACTAACAATTTCATTGGGTATGCCGAATCGACAGACAATGTCTTCCCATACAAAATTCCGCACTCTTTTCCCTGAAATTGTTGCCAGCGGTTTCGCTTCGACCCACTTCGTGAAGTAATCGATTGCAACAATTAAGAATTTGACATTTCCTGCGTGTGCAGAGTATGCGTAAGATAATGACGTAAGTAGCATATTTAGCAAATGAATGGCAATATTACCTTGGCCTTTGGGGAATGGTCCGACTATGTCGATCGCCCATTTGCAGAATGGCCATGGTGAGGAGACCGGTATCATTGGATGCGCAGGTGCCCTGCTGATAGGTGCATGTATTTGGCATGATTCGCATTGCTTGACAATACGCGCCGTGTCTGCGTACATAGTAGGCCAATAATAACCTAACCGCATGATTTTTGACACAATGGACCTGTGTCCCGAATGAAGGGCGCATGCACCCTCATGCACCTCGCGTATAACTTCCTCTGCCTCTTTCGGACCTATGCACCTTAAATGCGGTCCCAAATAGTTTCTTCGATACAAGACATCACCCTCGAGGGCATAAAGCGGTGCCTTTGTGCGGACTTTCTTCGCATCAGAGGAGTCCGCGGGTGAAGTGCCGTCCCGTAAAAAAGCGATGATGGGCGTCATCCACGTTGGGCTTGATTCCTCAACCGGTGCCACTAGAGGCATCATGACAATAGATTTTGCGTTGAGTTCCTCTATTAGAATTTTCTTACCCATATGATCAAAAGCCAAGGCAGCTAGTTTGCTTAGCGCATCCGCCTTCTTATTTTGCCCCCGCATTACGTGCGAGATTTGAAAAGCCTCGAACTGGTCAGCGAGATTATGAACAAGCGATAAATATTGCTGCATAGCAATGTCGTGCGCTTCGAAGTCTCCGCAGACTTGATTGCATACTAGCTTTGAATCCACGTAAGCGTGCAAGATTTTAACATTTAGCTTATGCGCGATGCGCATACCTGCTAGCAGAGCCTCATACTCTGCTTCATTATTTGTGACAGCAAAATTAAACCGCAGTGCGTACGTATGTTCCTCACCGCCTGGACCTGTCAAAATTACACCTGCGCCTGCGCCAGATGCGCTACACGCACCATCGGTGTATAATTCCCATGGTGATAGAACAGGTGCGGGCGGATCTTGATGTTCTGCTGACGCTTCGACATCCGCAGGTATTTCTGCTAGGTAGTCAGCAAGTATTTGACCCTTAACCGCACTGCGTGAAGAAAAGTTTATTTCATGTTCTCCCAATTCGACTGCCCACTTGGCCATTCGGCCAGAAATCTCGGGCTTGTACAGTACCTGAATGAAATAAAATGATTGCGTTAGTCAATGCGGTAACCCCGGTCATTGCCGCAAAGTAATTATGTACCAACCTGTTTGATTGGATGATCAGTTAGAACCACAATCGGATGTGCTTGAAAGTATCGGCGTAAACGCCGCGCTGTATGGACAAGCGCATATACTAACTTCTCTATTGGCGAGTAGTTTACTTCGCTTGATGTCAGCGTCTTGCTTACGAAGTAGACCGGCATTTGTGTCTGAGAAAACTTCAGCGTTAAAGTTCTGCGAAATAAATAATGCAAGTAAATTGATAAGTTACCTTTTCGCGGTCTGCGATGAGAACTGAACTGATTGCTTCCTTTGATGCCGCAAGGTACAGCGTTAACGTCTCCCCAGGGACTGGCGCAGTAAGTGTTGGTAACTCTGCAAGCACCTTTTTCATCTCCTGAAAGGCTGATTCTGCTTCCTGAGTCCAGACAAAATCCTTTTTCTTCAAACAGTTTTTCAAAGTGTTAAAGAATGGTAGCTGACGCTCTGCGGCTTTTGACAAAAACCGTGTGATTGCTGCGAGCTTCCCAGTGAGACTCTGCACATCTTTCTTTGTTTTCGGAGATGGTAAATTATCAATAGCTTCAATCTTTTTGGGATTAGCCTTGATACCCCGCGCTGTCACCACATGACCTAGAAACTTGCCTTCCTCCTCTCAAAAGCTACATTTAAGCGGATTAAGCTTCATGTTGATCCTTCGCAGAGACGCAAACGTTTCTAGGATGTCTGCGAGCATGTCTTCTTCGGTGTTGCTTTTGATTACCAAGTCATCGACATACGCTTCAAGATTTCTGCCAATTTGAGGCTTGAATGCTGCGTCAATTACACGCTGATAGGTCGCGCCCGCGTTCTTCAAGCCGAAAGGCATCTTTGTGTAACAATAAATACCCTGCGGCGTATGAAAAGCAGTCTTGTCTTCGTCTTCCGCAGCCATTAGAATTTGGTGATAACCTTTGTATGCGTCCAGAAAGCACTTATATCTGAATCCAGACAAAGATTCAACCTTCCAGTCTATCTCCGGGAGAGGGTAATTGTCTTTATGACATGCTTTGTTAATGTCTTTAAAATCAACGCACATTCGCCAGTTACCATCAGCCTTTTTCACCAACACCGGATTGGCAACCCATGTTTGATAACGCACTTCGCGTAGAATGTTTGCTTTGACAAGGTTGTCTACTTCTGCGCATAGCCAATCACTGCGGTCTAAAGCCATATGCCGCTTCTTTTGTCTAACAGGTGTGAGCGATGGATTAACATTCAATTTATGTTCCGCAATGTCCCGCGGGACACCTGTCATATCTGATTCGCGCCATGCGAAAACATCTGCGTTTGCGGACAATATACCATGTAACTTAGCCTTGGTTTCAGCTGATAAACCTGCGCCGATTTTTATACCCTTATCTGGATGCAAGCGATTAGCAATGACCGCACTGCTTGCAATCTGCTCCCCGACGCTAGGGATGTTAATTTGCACAACTGACGCACATATCTCAATCGTTTGATGTGACGCCATTGTGGCAACTCCTCCCTTAGTAGGAAACTTAATCAAACCGTGCACTACCGAAGGTATGATGTTAAAACGCCGTATGAAATTTCTTCCCAGTAGCGCATTATATCGCGAAGTCGAGCGAAACACATAAAAGTCAACTAATTCGTTCCTTATTAACTGCGGATTCTTGTCATCTTCGAGCTCTATTAATAACTCTATCCGTCCCACGGGCCATGAGCTTTCTCCGGAAAAACCAGACAGCGTGATATCAGACGGACGTAGCTGCACCTTCACGTGTTCGGGAAGAAATTGATAGCAATGCTCGTACATAATGTCAACGCCGCTCCCAGTGTCGACATGCATGCGCTTGACCTGCACCCCGCAAGAAGGAATGCGGCACTTGATAATGATAGGTTCATTCACCCTGTCAATTGACATCACAGGAGGGAAAGTGATTGGAAGAAGTTCCCAATCCTGATGATCGTTATACTTTCTTCGCTGACCTAATTTCTCTGCGTCAACCATGTTAATGGTTAAATCAGCATTTTTGGCCTTATCCACTTTCTGCCACGCGAAGGTTTTAGTTTTTGACCCCTCTTCTGCGGCTTTCCCTTTATCTTTCTTTGGCGGTTTGAGGTGATCCAACTTACCCGCACGGAGCGCCTCCAGTACCCGTTCCATCAAGTTTTTACACCTATTCGTATCGTGCCCGTAATCATCGTGAAATTCACAATACTTTGTCTTATCCCGCTTACCAAATTCTGTAAGCGGAGTTGGGACCGCGAAGGTCGCGCATACTGGCTCCGTCGCCAAAATTTCTTTGGGCGTTTTGGATAAGCTTTTAAGAAGCGCATAGTTCTGATTGTTGATGCCGCGCTGATTATTGCTTCGATAATTGCCATTAGATCTCCCCTTTTCACTTCTGATAGGACCGCCACTCTGGTAACGCCTGCGAGAATTATTTCCGCGGTTTTGATCTCGTGAGCGGTCATCATCATCCTTTTTTTTCATTTCGCGAGCTGCTTGTGGGAACATCGTTATCTTCGCCACTCCGCATATAATCGTGACATTCTTTAAGCGCCTCAGCGTAAGTTGTTGGCACCGTATGACGCAAACGCTTGACTAGCGTTGGGTGCCGTTCTGAATTGATGCCATGTATGAGTCCTGATATCTGTTGTTCTGGCTTGAGATCTGGAATGCGCAAACATTCATTAGTATACCTTGTGAGATACTCTCCCAAAGATTCCTTGGATTTCTGCGTAATATCATGGCATTCAATGTGAGTGCGCTTGCGTGGTCTTTGATTCTGATACTGCAATAAAAACTTTGTTCGCAGATCCATGAATCCGGCAATACTGCCCGCCGGGAGTTTATTGAACCATTCGCGAGCAATGCCCTGCAAGGTCATTGGAAATATTTGGCACGCAACCGGATCCACCCAACCTTGAGTGCGCATTGCACCCTCAAAGCGCTGTAAAAAGTCATCCGGATCGGACAAACCATTGTAAGTACCTAGCGTACCAGGTATCTTTGGTGCTGCTGGAAACGGATATGCAGTTATGTGCGGAGGAAATTTGTCAAAAGTAGTCGGTAGCTCGAAAGGTGGTTTAACAGGATCCCCTTTTAAACCCGCAAAGAAACGCCGCATCATGTCCTGAACGAAGTCAGGCTGCGAAAATAAGTGAACCATGTCAGGGGGTGCGGCCTGCATAAATTGCCCTGCAAGATTAGCCTGCCCCTGAATATTTTGCCAAGGTTGACCCTGCATCTGCGGATATACCCACGGCTGCGGTGTTGGAAAAGAGGGATTACTTGAAGATGCTGAATACACAGGTTGTAAGGGGAGCGAGACCTGTGGCGCAGATGCCTGCGAAAACTGAGGATACACACTCAAGAGCCCAACCGTTTGCGCTGTGCTTTGTTGTTGCGCTGTTATTGGCGCCCAATGAGAGTTTGCGTCTGGAATGATACCAAATCCCCAGCTGTTAAGTAACGCCTGCGCATCCGCAGGGGTTAAGAATTGAGAAACTGGGCGCGGTGGTTGCCAAGGTTGCAGGGGTGTAAACGACGAGTTTTGCTGAATAGTCTGCGTCTGCAGAGGTATCGAAACAGTGGTACTGTAAATAGGTACCTGGCCGCAGCAAACTACATGTGGTCCCATGGTTTCGCCACCAGCGTTTATCGGGATAACCCTTGGATCCACCGATGAAAAATCCAACCGCGTGGTTGTGACTGGTGAGTTTGCTCTTGACGTTGTAACCCCATCCGGATATACCGGCTTAAACCGCTGAAAGGGTTCGCCGGATACAGGTGGGGGGTACATTGTGTACCCTGCTTGAGCAGCCGCCTCCGTAGTCAAAACTGGCGTTTGCTGACTACCAGACGGCGCGTGTTGAATTGCTGTTTGAGTATGCTCCGATGATTCCTCGGAAGTCATGATACTGTTAAAAAGAAAAAATTAAAAAAAAATTCTGTAAATAGCGAATCATAATTCAAAACCTAAAAAGAAAGAACAATTAAACAGTTTTGAATTAATTCGACTCTCAATGAAAGCACCACTTGATCATGCATATTTTAACCGAGGGGTCTTAACATGCTTGCTCAACGTAAAGGAGGGGTTTAAGGATCTTAGAACGTGGCTCTCCGGTCTGGCTACCGTGAATAACCCTGGCCGACATGATGATGTCGGCGGGGTGGCCAAGTGATTAAGTCCACCTTCGATGACGTCCGTCGATCAGAAGGCCCCAAGCAAGGTTGTAGGTACCAGTTAATAAAGAACTAACCTGTTAACCTTTAGAAGATGATAGAGGATGTAAGTTACGTAGGATGTGTGGTAGAAGATGGCTACGTAACGTGGTATGTTGCTAACGACGATTAGGGTTTGTATTTATAGGCAAACTCTAATTCTAGAACCGTCATAGGATAGTGATAATCGTTTCCATAACCATCTCCCCCGAATCACGGATATAATTATGGAAAAGATATTTGCTTGTTAGCTAAGCAACCGCCGTAAAGGGACCAGATACGGATCCGCATGCCGCATGACGCATGAGAGCACCCCGCATACGCACCATAGCGCATGCCCGTGTGTATGTTACATGCGCATGCGGGCTGCGGTATCATTAATAGATATAGATATAAGGTAATAATAATGATCAAAAAAATATAACCACTACTCATCTACTCTCTTGATAATAAAATATTTTCTGTTTTCCTTCACTGTCACCATCCTTCTATTTCTACTTCAATTTCCCCAAATTGTTTTCTTTACTAATAAATTCATGTGCTCTGTTCTTGAATCTCTCCCAAAATGTCCATTGAGAAACAAAAAAGTTTCTCACTCAAACGCACAAAATTCTACATTTTTTCATTCACAATTTCACTTTCCATAATCTTTCTTACATTTTTCTCAATCTGGGTTTTCAAGTCCGATCCATTTGTTGCCAATCAAGAAACCCAACTTCACTTCAATCAGATTCAACTCAACCCAGTTACTTTTGTCCATAGTCAACCTTTGGTAAATTTAAGTCAAACCCATTTCAGTGAACCCATAAATGCTTCAGAAATTACCAGCTTTTCACTCAAATCGAAAGGGGTTCAAAGGCAATCAAATAGGGTTGAAAGAAAGATTCCAAATCTTGATTTTGTAAAGGTTACTAATTTTTCAGATATTAATGCCAGCAGTTCAGTTAGGAATGAGAATATATCTGATTATAAAGAAATAAGTGATGGGGTCAACAAAATTGTGGGGCAAAAAGGTGAAAAATTGTGTGATATAACTAAAGGGTCATGGGTTTATGATGACAGTTACCCTTTATATACTACTTCTACATGTCCTTTTATAGATGAAGGTTTTAATTGTGAAGGAAATGGTAGGTTGGATAAGGATTACATGAAATGGTGGTGGAAGCCTCATGATTGTGACATTCCAAGGTAATACATTTATTATTTATTTTACTTTTAATGTTTCTTGATAGCCTTTTTGACTTGAAAATTATTAAATGGAAGTATGAATGTGCATGAATTTGTACTTGTGTTAGAGTATTGAGTAAGAATGTTTATTTATATCTATATAATAACATCTATATCTTGTTCTGTACACATAAAGCAAGCAATGCACAATTTTCCTATAATAACTTGATTTATTTATGTTACTCAAATTTGTAAGTTTGATTTGTACGCGTATTAGAGTAATTAATTTGAATGAGTTGGTTGTGTATGTAGGTTCAATGCAACAAACATGTTGGAACTGATTAGAGGTAAAAGACTAGTGTTTGTGGGTGATTCAATCAATAGGAATCAATGGGAGTCCATGTTATGTTTGCTAATGAGTGCCATTAAAGATCCGAAAAGGGTTTACGAAACTCACCATAGACGTATCACTAAGGAGATGGGAAACTACTGTTTCAAATTTTTGGTAAAATTTGCTTAACATAACTAACTGCGTGTCGTTATTGTTTCTGAGTGGTTAATGTGATTTTAATGTTGGTTTTATTGTAGGATTATAAGTGCACGGTTGAATATTACGTGTCCCATTTCTTGGTTCATGAGGGCAAAGCAAGAGTTGGCAGGAAACGCATACAGACGTTGAGAATTGATACCGTCGATAGGGGGTCATCAAGATGGAAAGGAGCTGATGTTTTGATTTTTAATACCGCACATTGGTGGAGTCATTACAAAACAAAATCGGGGTGAGCTTACACTATCTAAGGCCTCATAATAATAATAATAATAATAATTTGTCTTGCTAAGTTTTGTTTCTTATGCGTTTAAAATTAAGTGATACATATACACCAAGTAGTACACTGTACACATATTCATGGTTTGAATTTCTACCAAACCACCTTAGTTAACATTACATAGTGAACAACCCAAAATAACATTCAAAACTCAACAGACCAAATATAGAAAAACTGGTTTGGTTAGGGTAATTTGGCTGTCTGGGCAGTCTTTTAGATTTTATCATATAAATAAAATTAAAGAAAATTATAGTTCGACAATTATTCCTCCTAATTATCCTCCTGATTATCCTCCTAATTATTCCTCTTAATTGATGAATCTTACCAACTTGTGCATATGTCATCTAATAACAAAAGGAAAATTATAGTTTGACTTTCTGACTATTTGTTAGATTTTTAATTCAATCCAACATATTATGTTTCTAGTCCTTGTAACCCTCTACATCATACCACGCTTCTGTTAATCTATAATCAAAACCATTTTTACCGCTGTTACCTGCATTTTATTCACTATATCAAAATAAAAATTTTGACTTTAGAAAAGTCAACGTCTTTTTTAAGTCTTGAACTATAACCCAACTGCATGTCCAGCCTCATATTTACTACTCAAACACAATAAAGTTTAGTTCTTGGAACAATAGGTTAATAATAGTACCTTGGAACAATAGTACTAAATCCCAATTGCATGAATAAGCTTCATATATGCTATATTGGAATTTATTATTTAATCATGCAAATTATATTCATGTTGTAACTTTTATAAGAAATGTGACAGGGTGAATTACTATCAGGAACGAGATAACGTTATACCTCATCTCGAGGTATCAACGGCTTTCAGGAAATCGATGACAACTTGGGCATCATGGGTCGATAAATACATCAACCCAAGAAAAACACAAGTCATATTTCGAAGCTCAGCCCCGTCCCATTTTAACGGGGGCGAATGGAACGCAGGAGGTCACTGTAAAGAAGCTTCTAGACCTCTCAACCGAACTGCAACCGCCAACAATTATCCTGAAAAGAATCTCGTTATCGAAGAAATTATAAAACAAATGAAAACTCCCGTTAAGTACTTGAATATAACTGCGTTATCAGATTACAGAATCGATGGTCACCCTTCGATTTACGGGAAAAATTTAAACGGTGAAGATTGTAGCCATTGGTGCTTACCTGGCGTTCCCGATGTATGGAATCAACTCGTGTATCTTCTTCTATCGTCTAGTTTTAGAAACAGGTATGAACAGTAACTCGATTCGTTATTTTGCCACACATTTTTGTAAAACAGTACACATGTGTATCAATCTGTATATTCAATTGTATCATGTAGCCAATTATGTAGAGTTCACAAACTTGTTTGGCTTTTATTGAATGTCAAACATTTTAAAAGCTAACGCGAAAAAGTACACTTAAGTCTTAAAAACAGTAACAAATAGTCAAATACGATCCCTAAACCATATTAAACGGTGAGATTATGGTTTTTCTGATCGAACGGGAGGAGGAAGAGAAGAAGGGTCTTCTTTCGGATCATGTTGCGGGATTTTTGTTTGGGTGGGCGGCCCTTCTTTTGGATCAACGGGTTTGCGGGCCCAAGAAGGTGCTTTCTCGCGTTCGTAAGCGTAGTCGTAGAAGATCTCTTCACCGGGTAGTATACGATGCTTGGCGAATATGCCAACACGATGATCACCTCCCACCTTTAAAATCTGCACGTCCAAAATTTAATTAAAGGTTTAATACATTTTAAGACACTTAAACTAAATTCCGGTTAAGCTAATCTAAGACAAAAAGAATATACATACCTTGGCGTAACAGTTTGGATTAGGCGAGTGATTAGCGAATTTCAGCTTGTTTCCTTGACGAAGAGAGTCAACAACATACTGTGTCATAAGAACAAGTTGCTTTCAGTTTCTTGGTTACATGTAAACTGCTAATATATTACTACTAGTACAAGTAGCAGTTTTAAGTTTTTTAAGTTAGTACCTCATCATTTAAGTCAAAAAGGAAAGAAGAATTCAAATCATCATATATTTTGCCTCGCACATTTGCTTCGGATTGAGAGAGCAACTCCCCGTTATACTCTCCAAGAAACTCATCTTTCTCGACGGTATTCTGGGAAAAACATTAGATTTTCTATTAGAAGTGAAAAAAAGGTTATCATGGTGGGGAACCTTTAACCCCATGCACCCTTTGTATGCCAACTGTACGCGGGTCAGCACAGCCCCGGGCAAGTGTGGTCGGAACCAACCCCTGTCTCAGCGCCTAATACAACTGGTGGCCGAACCGAGATTCGAACCTTCGCCATATTAGAAGTGAATTGCCAATTGACTAGGTCAACTGAGCATTTGCGGGCACCCTGGCCACCCAGGCTATGCCCGGATGGTTTAGATTTTCTATAGAACCGATGTATTAAAACCAACAACATATAATAGATCGCCTTAATGCAATTCCTAGGAATATTTATGTCAAAAGACCATCAACCACTGTCAATAGACAGTCAAGGCGTCAACCACTGAGGTCACAATATCCTCAACTGGCGGCTTCCAACTACAGCTAACCGTCGGCGCCAAATTACCAGATGCCAACACCATATTATCCGGTACAGCCGGAGCAATATTACCATCGATAGCCGTCGGTGCTTTTTTACTACAAATGCCGGAACAATGTTACCATCAATAGCCGCTAGCATATCTCCTTTATCAATCGTCAGCTCCATTATCGCCCTCCATATCTGCAATGGCTCCATATCTGCAATGGGCAGAAGAGCCATAATATCGTCATCCACGTCCAGAGGTGTCTACAGCCATGGCTGACGATAGTATGGCTTCTCTGACTGTGGCTGACAAAGTATGGCTCTTCCGGCCGTGGCAGGCGATAGTATGGTTGTAGGGCGCTATATGCCGTCAGTACTTGATGGTGATATTATTTTATTTGTTGTGGGTAAAAAACCCCCCTGGTGATTGTCGATGGTAATATATATATATATATATATATATATATATATATATATATATATATATATATATATATATATATATATATATATATATTTTTTTTTTTATTTTTTATTTTTTTTTTTTGAAAGGCAAGGCCCCAAAGTGATGTTGGTGGGGATTGAACTTGAGTCTCCTTTGGAAATTCCCAATCACCTAACCACTCAACCACCCTTTTGGGGTTGTCGATGGTAATATTGCTCCGGCTGTAATGGGTAGTATGGTGCCGGCAACTGGTGATTTGGCGTCAACGGTCGACTATAGTTTGAAGCCGCCAATTGCGGATATTGTGGCTTCAATGGTTGACGGTCTTGTGACAGAAATATTTTGAGAATTGCATTAAGGCGATCTAATATTAACGTAGACTAAAAGGCTTATGGTAGTACCTTTACAAACGCTCCCCATCCACTAACATCAGATATGCCTAACAAAATCTGATCACACAAAATTTCGCCATACAGTTTATACATAATAATGTGGTCAAGTGAATCGGTGAATAAAGATTGAGTTTTGTAAACGATATCTCTCAAAATCATGGTTAACGGCTTATAAGAGTTCTTTGTGTTTTGTTTCTAGGTCCTTGCTTCTTTAATATGTTTCTTTTTTCGAACGTGGATATCGTTATCACTCAGAGGGGACTTAACCACCTTCGTGATCATATGCCACTCATACACACGTTAAGAGGAAAGTACCATTAAAGGTTAAAAATTCCTACTTGGAGTGGAAATCGAACCTGGGTTGGCAGTAACTAAGTTGAGACCCCATCTCATACCACTCGAGCCAAGACATTGGTGATACTTAAATATATATCTGACGTCCATAATAAACAATACTCCGTATATTATATATGTTTATAATTAGTTAACCAAAAACTTTAGAGTCGTTACAAAACTGTATTTTTTTTTTAGTATTATTTCTCACCTTTTGTTGCTTCCCTAAAAGGAGTCTCATGTTACCACATTGACCTCCTTTTTTAGGGGGCTCACCTAATTCATCACCACCTCCACAACTGCAACATTAGAGAGATATTGTTACTACATAAAAATGAACAAATAATTATTTTTATCAATGTATTTTCTTACATATGTCATACCAACAGATTTATGTTAATAATGGTAGTATAATACCAACCAAACACAATATAATGTATGGTGTATTCAAGGCATTTCTAATGTCACATATTCAAATTTCTTAAATACCAGAATAAAACATTACCTGACCCAACAATTTCGACATATATCCGGGTCACATTCACGTCTAGTTGCAAAGCACGGGCATTGCAGGTTTCGACAATGGCTCTTAGCACAATGACATCCCCTAAACCGATATCTGCAACTTTTTGGACACCTAAACGACAAAGATTATCAAAAATTTTACGACCCGTGCAAACAAATTTGTGATTCATGTTTTCCTAGCCTTAACTTCATCAATAATGTTAGTTTGATATACACATACCCACAATACTTTTCACAAGTAGAAATTTTTACGCACGGGCAATCTTTGCCACAAACTGGCTTGCATTCACATGGAGTGTACTGTTTTTCGGACCGGTTCGCACCAGCAATTCCTCTGTACCTTTGTGAATGTCCGGGCGACTTCCAGTTATGTTTCTTTCTCCTACCTTTCTTTTGATACGATTTTTCTGTTAGCGCATTTTCTTGCTCCTATATGAACAATAAACACATAGCAATGTCGATGTCATTACACATAACAACCATCACAAGGTAGCCCAGTGATTTGGGCCCTCACACAGTGGCGGAAGCAGGATTTTTCTTCACCGGGGGCGAATTTTTTTTTTTTAAAACCGTAGCAATTTTTTTGGACAAAATACGGAGTTTTGGGGACAAAAATTGGAGGTTTTTAGGCAAAATTTTGAGGTTTTTGGATAAAATTTGAAGGTTTGTAGGCAAAATTTAGAGAATTGTGGGCAAAATTTGAAAGTTTTGAAGCAAAATATGTAGGTTTTGGGGCAAATGGCTTTTGGGTTCGGGGCAAATGGCTTTTGAGTTTGGGGCAAAATAAAAAAATCCAAATTTTTACACTAAAATTTCGAAATCGACTGGGGGCGGGCGCCCCCCGGCTCCCCCTATAAATTCGCCCATGCCCTCACACCATTGCAAGATGTCTCAAGTTTGAACCTTGTGGTGGCTAGGGAAGGGTTCGAACCAGCCAAAGAGTAATCTCGATGGGTTGCGTACACTAGACTATGAGGTTGGATTATTCACCCTCCCGGGTAACCCCAACATGTAAAAAACCTTACAATTAGAACCATGCTCTACACCAATGGCAGATTCAGAATTTTTTTTTTTTAACAGCGATTTTTTTGGGATCAGTAGATCATTTCTTTCAACGTCCCTCGTCATTTGTACGTAACACACACGTTCGGGCGGAAACCCGAACCCGATCGACGGTACCCGGGAACACATCCATTCAGGCAGTGGTTCCGGGTAGGGGTCCATAAACGAATCCGGTAAAACCTCCCTATAGAGTCAATTTATACCACCATTATTGGTGTTCAATTGGTTTAAAGAAAATCATGTCATCCCTAAGGATCGAACCCATGACCTCTCCCTATCCCATGACACAAAGTACATGGAGAGAACCGTTGGGCTATGCCCGCAAGTTCTTCAGAAAATTCTTTTGCTGGGGTCAAAACGTTAAAAAATTGAAAAAACGAAAAAAGGGAACAAAGCGTCAAATTTTGAAGTATGTATATATATATATATATATATATATATATATATATATATATATATATATATATATATATATATATATATATATATATATAGGGGTAGGATCAATGGGGAAGTAACCAATCGGGGGAAGCAGGGGGAAGCAAAAAAAAAAAAAAATCGTTTTTTGAAAAAACTTTGTTCACGAACATTATAGATTGGATGAAAATAAGAACATTTAGAAAAGACACTTCGTGATGAATTTTATTATTTTGGCGGGAAAACGATCGATAAAAATTAACATTCAAGATAATATTGTTCGTGAAGAATGTTAACTTTTTTTTTTTTTTTTCCATGTTTTGTGAAGTAAAATTTAGCCCGATTTAGAGTTTAGGGTTTAGGGTTTAGGGTTTGGTGTTTTGGGTTTATTCCATAAACTCAAAACACCAAACCCTAAACCCTAAACTCTAAACCCTAAACTCTAAACTGTTCGTGTTAAAAACTCAATCTAAATCCTAAATTTAAACCCTAAATCTAAACCCTAAACCCTAAATTTCTAAACCCTAATATCTAAACCCTATAAAGCCTAATATCTAAACCCTAATGTCTAAAACCTCAACATACGCTCGAAAAACACGATAATTGTTATATATTACTTCTTCGAGCGTTTTCCCGCCAAAATAATAACATTCATCACGAAGTGTCTTTTCTAAATGTTCTTATTTTCATCCAATCTATAATGTTCGTGAACAAAGTTTTTTCAAAAAACGAAAAAAAAAAAAAAAAAAATTTGCTTCCCCCCGCTTCTCCCGATTGGTTACTTCCCTCTTGATCCTACCACTATATATATATAGGAAAAAAATTGATCGTTGGGGGTGGCTGACCCCGGTTACCCCTTTATAGGTCTGCGCCCCTGCTCTATGGGGTTTTTGGGTTTGCTTATTTATAAGCATTTTAAATTCGAAACAGTTGCAAATACATAACCAAATGAAGAACCAAGAGAAATAATAGAAAACCTCGTCATCTGCTTCGGTTGAAGAGCCTGCCGGTCCACCATTGTCCATATACTTGTATACTTCGTTGCAGGTTTTTTCTTCATGAAGTAAGTTTCTCGCTATAAGACAACTGCACGTTGCAAGTTATAAGGTTTATATAACAGCTTCTGCATTAAGAACCGATAAATTGATGTGCGTACTAGATCCTCGTACCTGTTTTTTCCAAACATCTCTAGTCCCTTTAGAAATAGCTCTTTCTCAAGAAGTCTCCATCGAGTATCTTCCTTATTATCGTTCTTCACGATATCTGCTGAAACACCAAAAGTATAACCATGTGCATCAACAAACGCAACTAATTTGTTTTTCGCAGTTTGACCAAAGTTCATTCATGTATGTGAAGTAATACCCGGACCAACACCATTAGAAGATTCCTCAAATGGGCAGTCACTTGGAGATCTCATGTCAAAGTTACTCGAGCCACCAATTTCTGCAGCCTGTAATTACGATAATGGCGATTCTAGGATCAAAATTAAAGGGGTCCGATTTTTTTTTTCTTTCCAAAACTAATTATATTTGAAGAATACATTATTGGTTGTTTACCTTTGAAAAACTATAAATTATAAATATGTATGGTTTCTATAGTTAAATTTGGTGTTATATTATACAATTTGAAAAATACGCTGTAATTTTTTTTTCTTTCAAACTAGTGTGGTTACCGGACCCCACCTCCTCTCAAGTAGATGTGCCACTGCCACTGGTCATCAATGGCGAATCTACACAGAGGGTCATGGGTCCTATGACCCCACTATATTTTAATTTTTTTCAATTAAATATCCTTAAAATCGTATAAAACACTACTTAATTTAACTATGAGACTCTATATATTTGTTGGATTTATGGTTTTTTGAAGGTAAACAACTACTATCAATGACACTAATTAGGACCCATTCTATATCATATCTATCAGTAGAACATAGTAACTACTCCCTAATAATCACAAACATTATTTACCTTCTTGTAACACTGATCACTACATGGCTCTTCATTTTCGGCCCATTCGACATAAGGCTTCAATTTTTCAGCCTACGAATCACGCAAACAAAAATACATAATCCATGTTTTACAGAAACTCGGTGATCAACAGGTAACGATTCTAAGAACAAAAAGATGCTTACAGGAACGATAACAGGATGACCATAACCATGGAGTCTGCAATCGAATATCTATAAAGTAAAGTGTGTGTTTAGCATATAATTAGCAAAATCTTGCAAAACGACGATGAAAGAAAAGTATTAAGCGTAAGTACCCAACATCGTGTGCAATATAAAGAATCAAACGTATCCATACTAGTAGCGAGGCTTTTATTCAAAAGCTTGTTTCTGTTAAACTCAACATTTGGTTGAACAACTAACGCATTTTTTGCACCTTCATCATTTTTCTTAAGCATTTTAAAGACATCCTGCATCATCATAGAAACACAACCGATTAATTTATACTAATATACCATTTCAATGTACGTAAACTGACAAAATGAGCATCTGATTTAGATATAGGAGTAACTTAATTACATGGATTTCATAAGCTTTTCCATGGATGGACTTTTGCAGGACCTGGACCACTTCATCGGTTGGTTCGTAACATTGGCTAACCATCCTGCAATAACAGAAATTTGAGTCCAAAGAGTCGGGTTTTTGACTGATGTCGACTATAAAACGTGTGCAATAATTGTAGATCATACAGATACAGCTGCAGAATTACAAATATATGCTAGAAAAACAGCTAAAAGTACCTTATTTTTTTCTTTCTTTTTTTTTATGACTGTTCATTGTCTTTAATTTTTTTTCTTTTTGAACGGCGATTTTTGCATCAACGGATCATTTATTCGACGACCCTCATCATTTACACGTAACACACACGTTCGGGTAGAAACCCGAACCAGATCGACGGTACCCGGGAACACATCCATACGGGCAGTGTCCGGGTAGAGGTCCGTGAACGGATCCGGTAAAACCTCTCAGTCATGCTTATTTTAATGAGACACCTCTCACGAAGAGATTTAAATTGGTGACCTCAACCCAGGCATCCCACGTAATGTGGGGGGTGAACTTGGGAATTAATTGTGTGTGCAAAGATACGAACCCGCATCTCCCCTGTGGGAAGAATGCGTCAATCCACTCCTCCACAACCATAAGTTCAATTTACCTTATGACGCGTTTTTCTCCTTCAGAAAATTCATGTTTATCATCAGAATCTTCATTTACAACTCGTTTAGGCGGCGCCTTACCCCCGATTTTATCATATTTTACGGGTTCTTTCCCCACGATCGATTGATCTTCGCCCATTACCTGGTTACTGTACCGTTTCGACAAGAATTTTATAAACTATACAACACAAATTGATCTTTAAAACAACCTCTGTAAAACCACATTTAAAAGTTGACTTATTATGAGGAAAAGGAGAATTAAGGAAATACCGGGTCGAAAATACCCAAGTAATGAATTTGGGTATTTTCTCAGCAGCTGGAAGTTTGTCAGTTACATGAAACGCTCTGTCGCAGTCTTGGTCACTTGATCCTTGAGCTGGTTCAGGTATTACGCAAATCGGATTTTTCATCCTTAATGAAAGCATATTTCCCGAGCTACAATTGTGTGCAGTCAAATCGTCAGTTGTAGATTCTGCTAGCGATAAACGGTTAGCCACGTCCTTTTCAATGTTCTTATTGTTCTGAATGATTCTTTCCTGTGCAGTATGTAGTTAATGGTTAAAGTACATTAATCCACATTTACATACATGACATAAAAATGCAACAAAGTTCTTTAAAAATAAAGAATTTAACTTACTTTGATGTAAGCAGCCCTTTCTGCCTGAATATGTTGTTTCAGTTGAGTTATGTCGCTTGTTAACGACGCTAAATCGCCCGGCATTTGTTCATCTTGTGGTTGCAGGTTAAGGTCCTGCATGAGGTTTTGGAGGTCCTGATCAACAGAAAAAACTTTAATTAGTAAAATGAGGCCCCCATAATAATATACTAGCAAAATTACAATTACAATAGTATAAAATGATCTCGAACTGCTGTTAAAAAAAATAGTATATAAATGAAGGATCTTTCTAACACGCTATAAAGTATCGTACATAGCGATTTAATATTATGTTTAGGGTGACGATTATTCAGATTTACAACACTATGAGAAAAGTTACATATGTTAATTGAATCTTTTGTTGTACAACGGTTACTGACCCAACCAAACAATTCTATTTATTTTAATTTTAATTAACAATCAAATTACGGAGTAATAATCACACATAAACTATCAAGTAAACATGAACTACTCAAGATCATTAAACGTGAATTATAAAAATCATACTCCTAAAACATTTTCATGATCAATTACATAATCAAAAGGCACAAATCAAAAATCTAAAATCCAAACTCGTAATCAAAGCTAAATCATCATTCATGTATAGAAGTTTTAATTTTAAAAGTAAAATGACAAACAAAAATTTATTGTACTTGATGAAAAAAGCCCTTGAAATAAAAACGAAAATGAATAATTCAATCGAACATTTACTTATGAACAATTAAAATTCTTCACATCGCCTTAAATCATAAATTGTTTATAACTTTTAATTTTATTTGTAAAATGACATAAACAAAAATAAATTCATACTTAATTATAAAGCCCTTGAAAGAAAAACAAAAAATTCACTTGAACATATACATATGAACATTACAATTCTTCACAACGCCTTAAACAGATAATCAGCGAATGTCACAATTGATTGTTTCTTGTAAATCACGTAATCAAAATATACAAAATTTAAAATCCTAAGTGATCGTCTATTTGGTTATATCAACACACATAATTTTTTTTTTTTTTTCTGATCTGAACATTCTTAATTTACGATGAATCGGTCATTGTATTCGTAGATAATTAAAATAATTCATATGAATCAAAAGATAACATATACATTAAATTAAATTATGTAGGTATAATAAAAAGATAATTTTATGCATGAATAAGATTACACTCGAGTTGGAATAGATCCTAACCTTCGAGATAGCGTTGGTGGTGGAATCCATGATCGGCAGCAGCTGGCGGCTGGAGAATGTAGGTCACGGCGACAAAGGTGGTGGTGGTGGTGGTGGTGGTGGTGGTGAGCAATATATGAAAGTAGTTTGTTTGTTATAGTAAAATTAAGGTTGACTTTGAGGATTTTTTAACCTGAGTTAGTCAATTGGGGTCCACTAGTTTAGTAAAACGTCGGCCCACAAAATACTCCTTTTGTCACGTGGCTTTTTCGGATAAATAATTCATTTTCAGGCATACACTCAGTTAACGGTTCTTTTTTTTTTTAAGTTTACTAGTATATTTTTTCACATATAAGTTTGTGTTGAAAAATGAGATAATTTTATTTTGAATTTCTAATTAGGGTTATCATTAAAAAATAAATATGTGCTTTAAGTAGTAGTACATTTAGAGTTAGTTACCGAGTATTTTGATAGTAATTATTAAAGCGTACAAATAAAATTTCCATATTTTAATTTTTTATTAATAACTCTTAGGGTTGTTATTAAAAATTTCTTTTATTTTTTATATATAAGTAAACCAGTATTGGAAAATATTTCAACCTCGAACACGTATGTGTTAAAAAAGGACTTGAATGATGTGTGATTATTTCAGAGTTAATAATTCTTTAATAAAATACTATACTATATAAATAATTTATATATTTATATTTATATATCACATGTTATTAGATATGTTTTGCTTTTAATAGATGTAACGATTAACTATGGTTAGATATTTATTGGTTAGATTTGTCATGTTTTACACGCTTTCAATAAATTTATTAAACTTTTAGAATGAAAATAGATTCAAAAATTACATGTATGTAAAAAAAAATTAAGACAAACTCACACAACCGACTATATATATGTAAATGTGTGTTACGATTAAATGACGGAGTCGCAAATATAACATGGAGGATTTAGGGTGACATGTGAAATGTGATTGGATTTTTATATAAAACTATGATAAATTGTGAGCATTTAATGTTTTGTGGTTTATAACAATTGCTAGATAATAATATTGTTATATATGACTTATATATATTTATATATGATCTATAATATCAATTAATTTGATGATAATGCCAAACAGAAAATAGTGAAAAGAAGTTTTGAATGACAATTGCTAGATAAGAATATTATATTACCATGCATTTATTATACTAGGTAACATTTAAAATTATATTTATTAATTGATTGATTTATAATGGCAACCATTAATTTTCACATTAATTTTTATTTGTATTAGGAATATAAATGGTAAATCTTTACATTTTACATATAAAGAAATAATAATATTAGTTACTTTATATCACATTAAGTACAAAAAAATAGAGTAATTATGATACTATATATATATATATATATATATATATATATATATATATATATATATATATATATATATATATATATATATATATATATATATAACGACCCCAAATCCGTTTACTAAAAACGGAGTACATTTTTTTTTATAAGTTAGGTCCCAACAACATCCAAGTACACAAACCATTTCAAAATAGTTTTTCCGTATACGATTTATCATAATAACACGTTTAACGTTTTATCTCGACTATTGGTTTACAAACGACACCATACACCCTCACGAGAATGTATTCCACATACAAGGTTTGACTCGACACAACCAAACAATACGACCTTGAAACATTTACTCAACACCACGGTTAAGACACAATAGCCCAACCCGATATCAAGAGCATAATCCCGAGGATCTACCAAATCCCCAATCCACGTCCAATATCCAAAAGCTACCCCATCGAGCCCAAACGCTCCTACGCATCTAGTCTAACAACTAGCTAGCTTCACAATCACAATACCTGTAAAAAGGTAAACAACGAGAGGGGTAAGCATAAAGCTTAGTGAATGCAATAATTATACATATACATATATAATCTACTTACTTGCAATCACTTACACAATTACCGCATACACGCTAGCAATTCAATTAGCATACCATTGCAAAGTATAATGCTAAATCTCCAATACCGCAAGCTAGCGCTAACAATAGCATATAACTCAAATAATATAATATGCTACACTACAACACACAACCATGGTTAACCAATCGTACAAGGGAATGGTGCTCGCAAGAGACCATCATGGTTCATAACATCCATTAGTGTACTTAACACCGCGTATCACTAACCCTCGGGTGGTGTCTTAACACCGCGACTAACCCACCCTCTATGACAATGTGTGTCTTAACACCGCGACTAACCCACACGTCATTACATCCCGGAGTGGTGTCTTAACACTGCGACTAACCCACTCGTTACGTATTAAGTGGTGTCTTAACACCGCGACTACCCCACATTTCATTAATTTCCGGAGTGGTGTCTTAACACCGCTACTAACCCACTCGTTACGTATTATGTGGTGTCTTAACACCGCGACTACCCCACATTTCATTAATTTCCAGAGTGGTGTCTTAGCACCGCGACTAATCCACTCGTTACGTATTATGTGGTGTCTTAACACCGCGACTACCCCTCATTTCATTAATTTCCGGAGTGGTGTTATAACACCGCGACTAACCCAATCGTTATGTATTATGTGGTGTCTTAACACCGCGACTACCCCACATTTCATTAATTTCCGGAGTGGTGTCTTAACACCGCGACTAACCCACTCGTTACGTATTATGTGGTGTCTTAACACCGCGACTACCCCACATTTCATTAATTTCCGGAGTGGTGTCTTAACACCGCGACTAACCCACTCGTTACGTATTATGTGGTGTCTTAACACCGCGACTACCCCACATTTCATTAATTTCCGGAGTGGTGTCTTAACACCGCGGCTAACCCACTCGTTACGTATTATGTGGTGTCTTAACACCGCGACTACCCCACATTTCACGCCATACAAATAAATACATTATATACATATATGCATAATTATTCCACTCACCTCGAAATGCCCGCACATGTCATGTATGTAAATCGCCTTCAAACGCAACCGAGCAAATCTTTTACCTATAATATGCATATAGATATACAAACAATCAACATACATTCTCTACAAGAGAATTTGACTCCAACACCCTTAACCAAGGGTTTATACCGACCTCCACAAATCGCCCATTTAGACACCCAAAGGAGATTTCACCAATTACCACTACGGGTGGTAATTCTGACCCATCAAACAAATACAATTTAACCTAAATTATACTTGGCACCATTTAAACTAAATCACAAGTGTTAAACATTTATCTTACCCAATTTGACGCATAAATCCTAATTTTGACCCAATTCAAAACTAGTCTTTCAAACATACCCAAATGGGTTCCAATACTTCCATAATCACTAAACTAAGTGATTACACTCAAAATCAAAGCCTAATAATGGCCAAATCGTCAACCAACCCAAAACCCGCCAAGTATCAACAATAACTAGTCACAATAAACCCACTTCGTCATCTAAACGGGTTTCACAACTAAACAAGCTCAAACTCTAACTTGAATATCAAATCAACAAAATGAAATTCGGAGTTGAGACTTACCAATACTATCACAACGTAGCTAAGGATGAGATGAACAACTTTAACTCTCGCGACTTGACCCGGTTCACCCATCTTCTTCTTCAAATCGAGCTATCTCTCTCTCTAAGCTCCTCTCTCTCTCTAGATGGAAATGGGTGGAAGAGGTGAAAATGTGTTGAGGATAAGCTTGGGTCAGGTTTTATGGATCTCAAACCGTCCACATAGTGAAAGGACCAAAACACCCCCAAATTACCCCTTAAAAACGAGTTGGAAAACAACATCAGGTCACGTGTCGCGTTCCGCGACAATGTGTCGCGTTTCGCGATGACCCAAACGTGGTACCACTAACTCAAACGCGATAATGTGGTCAGGAGGAGGGACTTTCAAGACATCGCGTTTCAATCACATATGTCGCATTCCGCGACGTACTGGGACGCGGTATGACCGTAGGGAATGCAATAGAAGGCCTGATCAAACGATTTCCTAGCACTTAAACCCTTCAAAGTCGATCACGGTTAAAAATTAAACATTTAGTGGATTAATTACGCACCTTAAACCATATACGAGGAAAATGGGTGTTACAATATATATATATATATATATATATATATATATATATATATATATATGTGAAATTTTCTAATATTCATTCATTAGATTTTCTTTTATAACCTATCATTATCATCATTTTGGAATTTGAATTTAAAACAATGCCAAGTGATTATTTTATCAATTACTCCATCCGTCCCAAAAAAACAGTTCATATTACTATTTATATATGTCTCAAAATAAATGTCCCTTACTGAAAATAACATTATAATGTAACATCTGTGTTACATCCGTCCCACATCGGTTGGAGAGGGGAACGAAGCATGCCTTATAAGGGTGTAGAGACCTTTCCTAGCATGACGCATTTTAGGACCACAAGCGCAGCAGATCTCATGAGAACTCTTTAGTTAAGCGTGCTCAGGCGAGATGTGACGATCGCTCCAAATCCATATGGACGAACACGTCATTCATCGATTTCATTGCGAGGTATTTGACCTCTATATGATACGTTTTGTAAACATTGCATTATTTTGAAAAGGCACACCATAAATGAATATTTAAATCAAAGGTTTTCGACATCTGATGATTTCTACATATAGACAATCACCGTAAATAATAGTTTACAATAGTACTTCCGTTGAAAATGCAGTCAAAATAAGATACATGGTGATGATTTGGTGAATGCAACGTTTCCTTAAAAAATATGCCATGTAAGACTCCATGCACATAGCTTGTCTAATATATAAGCAAACAGCGAAAGACTTCTAGGGAACCTGAGAATAAACATGCTAACAAGTGTCAACACAAAGGTTGGTGAGTTCATAGTTTTAATGTTTTGCATAATCTGTACGTAAAGGTGGACCACAAGATTTCAGTTGTTTCATCCAGAAACGTTTATCAAAATATTCTACAAGATTGAGCACCCTGGTAACTAAACTTAACGTATATATAATTTGTACCCTTTGTATAATCATCTTAATAATACACGCAAACCAGCGTGTACGCTTCTCAAATAGCATACGTTCGTTAAAAGGCTAGTGCTCTAGCTCGGACGGGGATATCAAGCCCTATGGATCCATATACTACTACTCGCGCCCACCAGTTCTTATAACTGGCAGTTACTAGTTACCAAAGCTAAGAGATTTTCGGTTCAAACTCAGTGTAGAATTAAGTATGTACTTGTATCCATTGCGTTTTTAAAATAAAGTGCATGTATTCTCAGCCCAAAAATATAGATTGTAAAAGCAATTAAAAAGGGAGCAATGAAACTCACCTTAGCAGCATATAAAGTCGTTCACCAAAATGTGACTGAAACTCGGATTACCAAATAACCGTAGATCTCAACCTAGAGAACATATGTTGGTCAATAAATGTCTATTAAACTAGGTCAGGTCATAGTGTATCACAATCCTAATGCTCGAGATCGACATACAAAAGTTATCCAAAGTTGTTTCAAAAAGTCAATTTTGACAATAGTTTAACAAAACGAGACGTGCCTTATATAAGATTTCATTTACTCGGCTGGTAATATTTAAAAATCCATTTTATCAATCTTGTAAACAAGTTGTTTAAATCTTAATTGCAGATTCAAAAGCAATTTCAATTAACGTCAATCATAATTCAGTTGATCATATCTTTTAATCCATTCATCGAAACTATTCGATATCTAAATGAAAAGTTATTGATTTTTCATCAGCTTTCCAAAAACATGCATATCATATACCTTTTATCAGTAATATATGTATTTACTTCGTGATTCATCATAACTATTTAACGATGAAATTTAGCATACAAGCATGTATAAATATATATGCTCGAGCACTAGACATGGATACACAATTAATATATAAAAGATAAAATATGAGTGCTTACGTATCAATATTTTAGATTTAATATTGTAGGAAAGTATGTAGACGTAACGGAGATGATAAACACTAGGTTTGACTTGCGAATATTACCCATAACCTCCATAATTATAACCCATAATTTCCTTAGCTCTATCCCGCTCGAAACCCATTTTGAAAGTGACACGCTCATGACCTCGTCGTAGTATTTTATGTATAATACTAATTAATAATACTAATAATAATAAGATTAATAATAATATTAATCTTATTAATAATAATAATAATAATAATAATAATAATAATAATAATAATAATATATAATACGAGAGAGATAGAAAGATGTGTGAAAACTGAATCAGAAGTCGAGCTTTTATACTTGTGGCCTGAATTCTACTGCCATGCGATCGCATGGTCTCCATGACCATTTCCCATGCGATCGCATGGGAACATTTTCCAGCTCACATCTTGTTTAACATTTAGCTTGTCGACATATTAATATATAATATATATAATTAATTATATATTATATTAAATTCACGTGCATAGTTGATTTGTAATTTTAGTTCCGATAAGTCGTACGTCATCACTCGACTTATGTCCCGGTTTCGATTTTTCGAACGTTCTTTCGTACATTTAGAAAACTTGCATTTTACGTTTCGTGTCACGTACCTTTGTTAAAATATAGCCTTAAGTTATCCATAAACTATACCACTCAAAGTATATCTTAAACTTTCGAGTATTTTGGTTATTTACTTCTATAAATCATCGTCTCGCTATTTGTTAATATATATATAATATATACATTTTCATTTTGAAATAGTGTTTTACTGTAGCAAAGTTTTTTACTGTAGCAAATAGTGATTTTCGAAAACACTGTAGCTTTTCGGGTACTGTAGCAATTCGAAAATACTGTAGCAAATTAGTGTTTTACTGGTTTATCTTAAACGTTTTAGTTAACTTATCTAAATATTAATCGAATCAATAATCGAATGTTAATATCGTTTACTAAATAACTTGAGATTATATATACATATATATATATATATATATATATATATATATATATATATATATATATATATATATATATATATATATATATATATATATATATATGCACATTAAGTTATATGTATATTGATCGTGAATCTTCGAGAACAGTCAAAGAATAATTGATTACATGAATATAGTTCCAAAACTTTGAGACTCAACATTACAGACTTTGCTTATCGTGTCGAAAACATTAAATCATTTAAAGATAAAGTTTAAATTTGGTCAGAAATTTTCGGGTCATCACAGTACCTACCCGTTAAAGAAATTTCGTCCCAAAATTTAAGTGAGGTCGTCATGGCTAACAATAAAAAACGTTTTCATGACGAATATGAGTTGATAAATAGAATTTTATCACCGTTGAATAATATGGATAAAACAATCAGATTTCTCGAAGCGTATGAGAGAAGTTATCGTAAAAGAGTGAAATGAAAGAATAGAGATTCGTCTTAACTTTTGACGTAGTTACGATTGATTTTCGGAATTTAAGGAATAGAAAATCTTCATAATCTAAATAAGATTTGATTCTTCGAAATTTATGGAAATTAAGATTTCTTTTAAATGCGTAATCTGCCTCGATTGTTATGTCTGATATTTCGCTATAAATTAACCACTTTCGTTTCATTATTTTCACCACTCCTACATCTTCTTCCTTATTTCATACTTCCAAAAGATTGTGAAATGCTTAATCCAGTTCTGATTCTTGATATTTTCTTGGCTATCGTATCCTTCATTCTTCTTTTTCATCTGCCACCAGAGAAAGTTATTTTCTTCTACTATTACCTTGGGGTTATAGTATTTTTCATTCTCCTGTTTCTTTATATTGCTATACGCATTGATATAAATGGTTTGTAATATATGTGTTGTTGTCAGGCTTTATATTTTCCCTTATATTTAGGAGCTCCATGCTTTCATTTTTCCTTCCCGACTTCAAGTCAAGCGAATAATGGTCCAGAATTCGTAGCTATACATTTCGGAATGAACATAGTTAATGTTCTAAGAAATAAATTGTAATGACACGATCTTGATTTTTCAAATTATCAGAATATCTGGAAAAGACCGAATCATCAAGAAAAGTATTTTCTTGATATATTTAGAGATTAAATAGAATGAAAGAGTTATGTAACATGGTTCATGATGAGGGTGTGATCTGTGAACCTTTATCATGTTCCATTAGAAACTCAGCATGACTTACTGTAATATAATCACGTTGATCAAGTGTCATTATATTATACTAACTCATGCTTCAGTTCCCAACATTACTTCAAAACATCCATTTTTTTTTTCGAATTTTTCAGATTTTAGAAACTAAAGTAGTTTCTTTTATGATGTAACACAGATAGTGCGAAGAGATGAATGATTTCCGATAAGAATAGGTATGAAGATATCTCCAGAAATATCGAGGATATTTATAATGAAAGATACGATGATATCTTAGAATTTCTAATATCAGAGGATGATGCGAAAAATCTGTCTGTGAAGGTTTAGAATAAGAAGTAAGGTTCTTACTAATGGTTTCAGCAGTCACTGAATCATTTGGATTCTTTGAAGGCAGGTTCAGTCTTTGTGATTTATCCACAGCCTCTTTCATACTTTACTCAATCCGTTTTTCAGTTTCAAACCTTCTCTTTTTCTCAGTTTTACCATCATACTATTCTTTATCATCAAACTTTTGACTGTTAAGGTCGTTTACAGTTTTTGCTACTTCATCAGCATTTTTCCAATTTCAGAGAACTAGTTCATAGTTTGGGATGTTTTTCAGAAACTTCACATTCGAAGTATGTAAGTCTAGAAGATAGATGTTATCTATATATAACTGTTGTCGTAGAAAATGCTGCGAGATTCAAAATACTGAATGCTAATTCTTGGTGGTTAGTATGGTAATTATTGTTACAACATGTGGATGAGTACATGATAGGGTTTCAATGAGTATAAGGATTTTTCGAAAGGTCAAGGATTAATAAAGTTGTTGGTAAATTTACTGCTAATGTGGTGGAACATGAAAGGTTTCCCAGTAACAAGAACGTATATGTCAAGGTTATAATAAGGTTAATCTGAAAAGTCGAAGTTGACTGGTTGAAAGTGTAGTAAAACTGGATACTTTGAAAAGGGATTGCAATATTATTTTCAGTAATAACAATGCTAAAGGATCTTTCACATTTTTGAAGTCAAAGTATAGCTTTGAAAGATGTAGAGATCTAAGAATGATGTCACCCGTTAAATCTTGACTTGGATTCTGATCCGTCAATATCAGAATATGTAATTGAATTTGTATGGAAACGATTGTATATCGCCGTGAGCATAGTTTATAATTTTTTGAATCAAAGTTGAAGAATGTACAATATAACATATTAATTGTGAACTTATATATTTCCCGGGAATTACCTACCCGTTAAAGATTTCACAAGTAATATTTTGTACAAAAGAATTTTCATTACAGTCTTTATGAAAATATATGTATGTATATTTCTTCAGTTGTAATACGGATTTAATGAGTTAATATCATATTAAGCTCATTTGATTTTCGGCTTGACTTATAAATGATTAATCTCTATACATAATCTTTGCGGAGTTTTTCACTAATGAAATCAACACTTCATTATTTATTCTTATTGATATTCCTCGGTGAAGGATGTTGGTGCTCGTGGAATTTTTGTGAACCTTACAAGGCACGTATGATGTTTTCTGGAAAGTTTCGAGTATATCGAAATTGAAAATGTAAAATCAATTATGTAATTGATTAATACACTTGGTTTATTATGAAATGGAATTCATTGGGTTGAAACAGAGATTGTAGTTAACAATGGTTAAGTTGTTAAGGAAGGATGTACATCATTGCATATTAGTAATATGAACTAACCGAGTAGTACCTACCAGTTAAGATTCACATGTAATAGCTTAGTACGAAAAGATTTATTTTGATTTCAAAATTCATATATATTAAATATACATAAAATTTCTTCAGAGGAAATGAGTTAATACTTCATCGGTTATTGTTGCTGGTATTTCTTGGTAACTACGGTGCGTATGACATTGATGCTCGTGGAACAGATTGTGAAGTTGAGGTTTGCGATACGGATGTTGTTGGTGGTGGTAATGGTAATGTTGGTGTTGTTGTCGGTGGTACTGTTGATGCCGGTGATGCTGCTGGTGCTTGTAACCTTTGCACCATATTCTCCAAAGCCACTACTCGAGCGCGTAGCTCGTTGACTTCTTCTACTACACCGGGATGATTGGCGGTTCGGACGAGCGGATGAATAAGATCCAGAATTTGAGATAGTATATTATCGTGACGAGATACTCTGGAAATGAGAGAGAAAATGGTGTCTCCAACAGGTTCGCCGGTAAGTGCTTTAGGTTCTTTGCCAAGAGGGCAATGTGGTGGATGGAAAGGATCACCTTCTTCTTGTCTCCAATGATTAAGTAGACTACGAACCCATCCTCAATTCATCCAGAATAGATGATGGCTAATTGGCTGATTCATTCCGGTTACACTGTCTTCAGAATTCAGGTGAATATCCATATCGGAATAGCTTTCGGAGTTTAAGGAATTTGAACTACATACGGGATCCATCTTGTATAATTAGGGAGATGATTTTTGATATGAATTAGATTATTGAATTTAGTTTGGTATTTCTTCAATACATAATTTACATATGTATATATAATATTAAATTTCATAAATCACGGAGAAATTTTCGGAAGGTGTCAGGAAAAGTTTACAGTAACAGATACGCTAAGATATGAATTTTTGTCTATACACTATTTATGCAATAAATGCAGGAAAACATGTCTAGACTTAGGAATGATAAGCATGTAATTTCCGACAAGAAATGATAAGCAAAACTTTTAACATGCAGACACGGTCGAAGTCCAGACTTACTAATGCATCTTAACAACTATCAGTTAGACACACTCATGCAAGACCTGGTTCGCTAGGACCAACGCTCTGATACCAACTGTGACGATCGCTCCAAATCCATATGGACGAACACATCATTCATCGATTTCATTGCGAGGTATTTGACCTCTATATGATACGTTTTGTAAACATTGCATTCTTTTGAAAAGGCACACCATAAATGAATATTTAAATCAAAGGTTTTCGACATCTGATGATTTCTACATATAGACAATCACCGTAAATAATAGTTTACAATAGTACTTCCGTTGACAATGCAGTCAAAATAAGATACATGGTGATGATTTGGTGAATGCAACGTTTCCTTGAAAAATATGCCATGTAAGACTCCATGCACATAGCTTGTCTAACATATAAGTAAACAGCGAAAGACTTCTAGGGAACCTGAGAATAAACATGCTAACAAGTGTCAACACAAAGGTTGGTGAGTTCATAGTTTTAATGTTTTGCATAATCTGTACGTAAAGGTGGACCACAAGATTTCAGTTGTTTCATCCAGAAACGTTTATCAAAATATTCTACAAGATTGAGCACCCTGGTAACTAAACTTAACGTATATATAATTTGTACCCTTTGTATAATCATCTTAATAATACACGCAAACCAGCGTGTACGCTTCTCAAATAGCATACGTTCGTTAAAAGGCTAGTGCTCTAGCTCGGACGGGGATATCAAGCCCTATGGATCCATATACTACTACTCGCGCCCACCAGTTCTTATAACTGGCAGTTACTAGTTACCAAAGCTAAGAGATTTTCGGTTCAAACTCAGTGTAGAATTAAGTATGTACTTGTATCCATTGCGTTTTTAAAATAAAGTGCATGTATTCTCAGCCCAAAAATATAGATTGTAAAAGCAATTAAAAAGGGAGCAATGAAACTCACCTTAGCAGCATATAAAGTCGTTCACCAAAATGTGACTGAAACTCGGATTACCAAATAACCGTAGATCTCAACCTAGAGAACATATGTTGGTCAATAAATGTCTATTAAACTAGGTCAGGTCATAGTGTATCACAATCCTAATGCTCGAGATCGACATACAAAAGTTATCCAAAGTTGTTTCAAAAAGTCAATTTTGACAATAGTTTAACAAAACGAGACGTGCCTTATATAAGATTTCATTTACTCGGCTGGTAATATTTAAAAATCCATTTTATCAATCTTGTAAACAAGTTGTTTAAATCTTAATTGCAGATTCAAAAGCAATTTCAATTAACGTCAATCATAATTCAGTTGATCATATCTTTTAATCCATTCATCGAAACTATTCGATATCTAAATGAAAAGTTATTGATTTTTCGTCAGCTTTCCAAAAACATGCATATCATATACCTTTTATCAGTAATATATGTATTTACTTCGTGATTCATCATAACTATTTAACGATGAAATTTAGCATACAAGCATGTATAAATATATATGCTCGAGCACTAGACATGGATACACAATTAATATATAAAAGATAAAATATGAGTGCTTACGTATCAATATTTTAGATTTAATATTGTAGGAAAGTATGTAGACGTAACGGAGATGATAAACACTAGGTTTGACTTGCGAATATTACCCATAACCTCCATAATTATAACCCATAATTTCCTTAGCTCTATCCCGCTCGAAACCCATTTTGAAAGTGACACGCTCATGACCTCGTCGTAGTATTTTATGTATAATACTAATTAATAATACTAATAATAATAAGATTAATAATAATATTAATCTTATTAATAATAATAATAATAATAATAATAATAATATATAATACGAGAGAGATAGAAAGATGTGTGAAAACTGAATCAGAAGTCGAGCTTTTATACTTATGGCCTGAATTCTACTGCCATGCGATCGCATGGTCTCCATGACCATTTTCCATGCGATCGCATGGGAACATTTTCCAGCTCACATCTTGTTTAACATTTAGCTTGTCGACATATTAATATATAATATATATAATATATATAATTAATTATATATTATATTAAATTCACGTGCATAGTTGATTTGTAATTTTAGTTCCGATAAGTCGTACGTCATCACTCGACTTATGTCCCGGTTCCGGTTTTTCTAACGTTCTTTCGTACATTTAGAAAACTTGCATTTTACGTTTCGTGTCACGTACCTTTGTCAAAATATAGCCTTAAGTTATCCATAAACTATACCACTCAAAGTATATCTTAAACTTTCGAGTGTTTTGGTCATTTACTTCTATAAATCATCGTCTCGCTATTTGTTAATATATATATAATATATACATTTTCATTTTGAAATAGTGTTTTACTGTAGCAAAGATTTTCAAAAACACTGTAGCTTTTCGGGTAATGTAGCAATTCGAAAATACTGTAGCAAATTAGTGTTTTACTGGTTCATCTTAAACGTTTTAGTTAACTTATCTAAATATTAATCGAATCAATAATCGAATGTTAATATCGTTTACTAAATAACTTGAAATCATATATATATATATATATATATATATATATATATATATATATATATATATATATATATATATATATATGCACATTAAGTTATATGTATATTGTTCGTTAATCTTCGAGAACAGTCAAAGAATAATTGATTACATGAATATAGTTCTAAAACTTTGAGACTCAACATTACAGACTTTGCTTATCGTGTCAAAAACATTAAATCATTTAAAGATAAAGTTTAAATTTGGTCAGAAATTTTCGGGTCATCACACGAGAGCACTACCAGGATGGGTGACCTCCTGGGAAAGTGCTCGTCGTGTGCGGTTGCCAAGAAAAATCCGTGCGCTTACGGGCAAATCGGATAATATCATGCTACGGGGAACGTGTTACCTGGGATGTTACAGATGGTATCAGAGCCAGGCCCCGGACCAAACGTGCACAGCGAGGACGCTGTGTCCCATTAGGGGGTAGGATTGTAACATCCGTGTTACATCCGTCCCACATCGATTGGAGAGGGGAACGAAGCATACCTTATAAGCGTGTGGAGACCTTTCCTAGTATGACGCGTTTTGAGACCACAAGCGCAGCAGATCTCATGATAACTCTGCAGTTAAGCGTGCTCAGGCGAGAGCACTACCAGGATGGGTGACCTCCTGGGAAAGTGCTTGTCGTGTGTGGTTGCCAAGAAAAATCCGTGCGCCTACGGGCAAAGCGGACAATATCATGCTACGGGGAACGTGTTACCTGGGATGTTACATATAATGTCACTAAAATTCCAGCTACACCCTTTTTTTTTTGGCGAAAAAGACATTTTATTAAAACAACCCAATATCTTCATCAAAATAATGAAGGCCATCGGAAACGGTTACAAGAAATGGAAACATGAAAAGAAGAAAATACATATAGCAAAGATCCTATTGACAAAGTAAAAACGGGTTATGCTCCCACACGTAAGCTTGTAATCCGTGCACTATCTTGAGATTTGTCGCCCAAAGAAAAACTTTTAGCTTGATGTTCCGCACAATAATTGACCGATAAGTAGCTTTGCCATTGAAAATGAAGTCGTTTCTAGCCGTCCAAATGGCCCAAATTGTAGCGGGCCCGATCAATTTCCAAAATTTTGAAGCCTTGATGCCCATTCCATAGAACCAATCAAAAGAAAAATCGACAATAGACCTCGGGATAACCCAACGAATACTCCACCACCGGAATAAATCTGACCAAATACAAGAAGACCAATTGCAATGGAGTAATAAGTGATCGATGGTTTCTATCTAGCCCATACACCAAACACATAACGTGGAAACATTAGAAGGCAAAATATGCCTACTTGCAAGCACGTCCTTAACGGGGATACTTTTTCTAATAGCGAGCCAATGAAAGACCATAATCTTGGATGGAACATTATTACCCCAAACAACTTTAGGCCACACGGGAGGCGGGATGTCATTTGCTTGGACCAAAATCCTAACAGTATCGGCAACATTGAACAAATCAGTTGGGCTGGCGGCCCAAACAAGCTGATCCGCAACTAAGTCCAAAAGCCTGACCCGAGATAAAATAACGTGCAATTCTTGAGCCTTGAATCTGTTATAATCAGATAAATGGATAGCAAGATGGAAATTCCATCCCAATTGTTTAGACATCGATATTAACAGGAAACCGAAAAATTTTACACTTTGATTCTTTTGCTAACAAATGGAAAATAAAGAAGGAAAGTCGTCTTTCATCTACACCCTTTTTATATATGGAAGTCAGCAAAACATTTACTCATAATTTCTTCTCTCACTTACTTTGTTAAAGAAACTAATTAATTCGAATAACATATTAAATGAATGATAAAATAGATATTTTAACAATATATTTTAAATCTAACATTTTTTTTAGGGGACACTTTTTTGAGACGGATGGAGTAATATTTTATATAATAAAAAATATGGTTTTTATTGTTAAAACATGAATAACAATTATATTTGGCTTTTAAAAAGAGTTATATAGTGTGTTTAATGTCTTTATAATCATTATTACTATATACTAGTTTATAACCCGCGCATTCGCGGGTATTTTGTCATACATCATTTAAAAAATATCTTCGTAATAAGTTATTTATGCTAATGATATAAGTAATAGGTGCAATATATGTGAATAATAAATATAAAAAACTTTAAAAGACGCACAAAGTAAATGAGTATGAATTGTGACAAGTTATAAACTAAAGATTTACACCATGTTTGCTACTAGGTTAACTTTTGATTCGATAAATACAAATAAGAAAGGTTAAGGGTGAGGACGTGATTGTCAACAGCTGGTCAATGTTGTAAGCTTGTTAAAGTATGCATAATTTGACAATAATGTAGTGCGAATTGTCTTGTTGTCAGCATTGACTTCAAGGTAGTTAATGTTTTTTCGCGAAGTTGATCAGCCTACAAAAAATGGAGAGTTAATATAAGACGAAAAGGTATTGCCGTTACCTATAATTGAAAACAGAAGGAAAATGAGTAACATTTGTATGGAAATGTAAACCATAAATGCAGTACTATTAAATGTTACCTGATGGCATATAAGTTGAAAAGAACTCAAATTTCTGATAGCTTCTCGCTTGACTTTGGCAGCCTTTATTTATATGCTCGTGAAAAGCAAAGAAAATGGTGTGCTCACGTTTCAAAAAAATTTTAGATAAACAATTGGACTTATTATAAACCACTAAGTCCATGTGTCTTATCTACGTAACTGACTAACATAATTATTACTAACAATATCTAAATCATTAAAAGCTTGCAAATATTCAATATTTCTAACGACATAGCTAACGGTGTTTATATTACAATCCTTAAGAACAAATTTATAAACCAAATTTCAGAATGATCGCAAAAATTGAAAGTTGGGCGCTAAAACTGTATGTTACACACACACGCGCGCGCGAACACACACACACACATATATATACATTATATATTCTCAACGTCGTGCAAGATATCAATTAACCAAATGTAACCGTAAGCATATCATTTTGTCAAGGTCACACGTCCAAACACCTACCCAATTCGCATGAACTTCAAGCAACTAATACACTATGGATTTACCCATGCGCCATTGGCATAAAGTCCTTGTTAAACATACATCATATATAGATATTGGAGGTGTAAAACTCTGCAATATATAAAACATACCTTGTTCATTTGTTGGGAAGAATATGTTTGTGTTGGTATATATTCTTTAATAGCTTTGCTGGCAAATGCAGTAAGCCATGGAAGCCAACTAACCGCCACCTGCTCTTTCAGTTGTTATTGGAATACTGCCTGGGGCAGGGTTTGTCTCTTCTCTCGTGAACATCAGACCGGTGTTTCAGGGCTGTTAATAGGCTCATTAATAAACAATGCTCAACCATCAATGTTATCTCATAAGGGTTTAAATCTATATGCTTCTTTTCCTAACAATGCAACGTAACGCAGATGTGATTCGGTTGAAGCTTTATAGACATATCAGCCTTCTATATTCTCTCTGTATCTTCAATGGCCACAAACGCATCGTATAATCTACAAAATTCAATGCTCGGTTCCAATAATCTATTTCTTTGTCAAATATCACTAATAACAAGAAAATAATAACCACACTTTCGAATGACTAAGACAAGTATGCACTTAACTTTTATTTGATAGAGAAAAAATAACCTGAAGTTCTTTAGTAAGAGCCACAATTTCACATGGATTTGCATTAGACTTCTACAAAGATAAGACTTCAAGCAAAAAAATATTATTATGCATTTGAAAACTGCTCCTAAACCTACTTATGTTGTATTCAACATACACATCCTAGAATAAGGGGAAATAGCATAATTAGAACACAAATTATTTAACTGTTAGATACTCCGTATAATAATACATAAATTACCAAATTAGTCATGGCATCAACCTACTATATTACTTCTGATTGGTTACAAAAGGAGTATGCGTCATCATAACCATCCTTCAAGTTCACAATATTCTGATGTGGTGGCAGAAGTTCCAAAATCTGATCCTCACTTCTTAAACAAAATGTTGTTATGACATCTAGTGCATTATTGCCTGAAAATGAATTTCAACTTTTGATTAATACATTTCATCCAACATTTTGGGATACAAAACCTGGATAAAAGATCACACACGAAAACGCACATCCAAACTCCCAAAATTCATGACACTGAAAGAACCAAAAGAGGACTGCACAAAATAAAAAATATACCATTTGTTTTTTATATAAATAATCCGCACGAAACGGTTTTGTATATTGATAAATATAACTTAGTGCAGTTATATACTAACCGATGTTCGTAATACATGACAATGATGTTCTGAAAGCATTTATATCGGTTGTAGGATTTGAAAGTGGAGCTGCAGAGGTAGGCGTAGCAACATTCAGTGTCCTGGAAAGAATGTGGTTTGCAATATAACACCTAAACATTCATAATACCTAACAATCAATACAAATTCACCTATTTACACATTATCATTCTTCTCATCAGATTCATTAAAATCATTAATGTTTGTCCCACAGTTGATAAATTTCCAATTTTGTATCATTCAAGATTTATATAAAAAATAGTAAGGTTAATTTGATTGAAAAAAATATAATTAAAGCCTACAATTACAAAATTACACAGTTAAAGAGTGGTAAATATAAAAGTTGAAGAACTTTATTAAGTCAAAAGATTTAACAGATTAATTAGTTGATTGCATAATAAAAAAGAATTCACATTTAAATGTTAGTTTGTCTTCATTACTTAATAACAATTATGATTCCTCATAACAATACTGTGATCATACATATAATTTGATGAATTAAAACAAACTAATATTTACGAAAGCATAATCGAATGTAGAAAAATATAGAAATTAAGAATCAGAAACCATGATTATCTAAAATAATATTTTACTTTGGTTACGGCAAGTATACCTGATGTGGGTGTTTGAACAATACTCCATTTTTTTTATGAGTATCAAAATTTGATCGATGCGGCTTGTCATTCACGTTGTGATTTGGATCGCTGTTTTTCCTCTTTCTAACCCGATTTGATTTGCATTTTAGTTTCCCATACATCGCCTACCTCTGCATCTAAGTACGCCAATTAGTCTTCTAATAGAGAAGTTTCTAAATCGTATGAAATTAAACCTAAAAAGTAGCATACCTGAGCAACAAAACCCACCTTGACTTACCTGCAAACTATACGAATGTAAGCTTCATAATCGGTTTCAATTCAACGAATGTTGTTGATTGTTTGAGATTATGTTGTGAAGTTCGACCTTGAACAGTTATTTCCCCTAATTAAGCGGACGGAATTTCTTTTTTTTTTTTTTTTTAGTAAATGACTTAAGGGCAGCATGGTAATAATTCACCTCAACTGCCTATACAAAAGTTAAATGACGTGATTTTGAATTTGGATGGCTAGATTTACATTAAGAGATATCATCTAATGGTAGGACTTTTGACAGGTGAGACTTTTTAAAAAAATATGGCATCATAATTTTTTTCTAATTAAGGATAAGAGAGATATTTTATAATTGAAAAATGATAAACGTAGCTCTTAGAGCTATATTAAGAGCTACGTTTAAGCATACCATAAATAATATAATCTTTTTTTATAACTAAAACTTGCCATGAATAACTTTAATGTCAAAACTATATAAGGAAAGTCAATATTAAAAAAGGAATAATTATACTTTGTAATTAATTAAAAGGCGTTTACAAATCTAATTATGTTATGCTTAAACGTAGATCTAAGAGTTACATTTAGCATTGTCCTTTATATTTATAATTTACAGTTATTATTGCAGGCTCTCAATTTTATCAAGAAAAAAAAGTTTGATTTGAAAAAAGCCATTCTTGTATCATAAGTCCCTCATTAAGCTCTTAGACTGTTTCTAACTCTGCCTGTGACATCACAGGCAGATTTGCACTTTTTGATCAAAAAGTGTCATCTGCCTGTGACATGGTATTTGTTAGATTTTGACCTTCAATAATCGAGAATGTCAAATGTTGGTGCAAAATTTGGTAGGGTCCACCAGTTTTCAATTTTCTTTTTTAATAATAATTAAGTAACTAAATGCATTATATAAAATAAAATACATATTTAATATTAAAAAAACATAAATCAAAATAAAGATTAAATATTAAAAAGACATAACTTAATTTTTATTAAAATTCAACATTACATAATTTAACGATTACATAAGATTTCACAACTACGGAGAATTAATAAAACATCAAATAAACTAATTCGCAGACCGAATGTCGTTGGAAGATTCCAGATATGCTCGACTAGATCCTCGGTTAGTTGGTTGTGCACGTCCCTATCCCTTATTTCTCTTGCGATGATGTCTCGATCTCGTCCTCTATTTGAAGAACGTTTAATACAATTCTCCATTTCTTCGGTAATGAAGCGTTCTTTCCACTTAGATAACGCAAATCCATTATCTTCAAGAATCATGTTATGTAATATGACACAACAATCCATTACTCTTCGCATCCGGTTTACTGACATAGTGCGAGCAGCTAGGCGTAAAATATGAAATCGACCTTGAAGAACCTCAAATGCCCTCTCTAAATCCTTTCAGGCACTAGCTTGAAATCTAGTAAACTTAATCATTTCCTCTTCAGTGGACACGAATAACCTTTTATCATAGTCGCCCAATCAGGATATATACCGTCTGCAAGGTAATAACATTTGGTATAGTGATGACCATTAACCTCAAATGGTGCGGATGGAGCAGTTCCGTTCTTAAGTTTATCAAAAATAGGGGACTGATTCAAAATATTTATATCATTGTTGGAACCCGCCATCCCCAAAAAGAATGTCAAATCCACAAGTCATATGAAGCAACTGCTTCAAGCATAAGGGTTGGATTCTTGTGATCACCCCGAGTCTATTGTCCTTTTAAAGCAACAAGACAATTCCTCAACTCCCAATGCATTGAATCTATACTCCCGAGCATACCCCTGAAACCATATCTCTCCTCGTGTGCACTATATAATCTTGCAACATCATGAGCGTTGGGAGATCTCATGTATTCACTTTTGAACAAAGTGATGACACACTTACAAAAGTAATCAAGACATAGTATTGAAGTTCGCTCACTCATTTGCAAATATTCGTCCCACATATCGGGAGCGGTTCCATACGCCAATTGACGTATAGCCAAAGTACATTTTTGTAAAGTAGTAAAAGTAGGCCTACCAATAGCATCATAACGTTGCGTGAAATAACTAAAATATTCGGGAATATTAGTACTTTGGTAATTAGTTATACCTTGCACAATTCGAAGGAATAATTGTATCCGCATACGAAAACGCCTTTTAAACTTTTTTTGCGAATAGATTAGCGACTCACAAAAATAATCTCTCCACAATCGTTCAGCAGCCTCTTCACGATCTCTAGGAATGTAAGATCGAATTCGTGGAACACGCGGTGCGGAATCGACTTCGGACTCATCCTCTTCAAATTGTTGAATAAGTTGACCAAGGTGAAGATCTTCCGAATCGGAATTTGAACCACGTATCCGCGAACTCATAGGTGAAAAATGTAAGATGGATGAATATTTGAAAATTTAAAAAAGGTAGATGGATGAGGAAGATGGTTGTAAAAATATATGTGTGTATGTGGTGTCTATATAGTTAAAAAGTTTAAATAAATTAAATTTGAAAAAAAAATAAAATAAAATAAATTCCAATGGATATATATCCGTAAAATAAGCCGAACCAATCAGAATTAGCCACGTGGCCGTGACCCTCCCTCACCCTTCCGTCAGATTCCCAACTGACGCCCCTGCGCGTCACTTTTTGACTCCGCGTTAATGGCGTCAGGGGCGTCAAAATCGGCCAACTCAGTTGACGCGGGCTCGGGTGACGCCGCGTTAAAACCAGTCTTATGCTATTTATGGAATCATGTTGCTATTCACTATGGCGGAATGGTAATTATGTTGAGGTATAATGGCAATATCATTTTTGGACGTTTTTTGCTTGCTGACCTTGGCATCGCGTGACCAACTTTTTTTTATTATTTCTACACAATGGCAAAATGGTAATTAGGTTAAAGTTTATTGATAAATCGTTAGTTCCATTTTTCTGCCCTCGACATAACATGACCATATAATCTTTTTTTTTTTTTTTTTTTTTTTTTTTTTTTTTTTTTAATTTCTACATTTTTCTTTTTTCTAATTTCTCGCATGTTGAGGCTTTTAAACATTCACAACTAATAGCATGATTCTTCATCAACAGATATATTTAAACAAAACATTTTGAAGAATTCTCTCAAAGATATAGTTTATGCGCTTTATTCATGAATTTCCCTTTACTTTTTGTTTATTTTCTTTTAAGTGTTCGATTTTCTACATATTAATAAAGCGTATCCCCACCCCCACCGGAATACATAGGTCAACCGTCTCGCCGTAACGCGCAAGCTTGCATCCCTCATTTACACTCAATCATTGATTGACAATCAAGCAAGATTATGTTTTTTTACACTAAACATTACAAATCATTTTTTACCAACTATGCTAATATTAAGAATATGAAGTGAATCCAAATCGCTTTATTCAAGGACGGAGTATAACATTAATGTGTTGGTGTATTGGTGGTGACTTGACTTTCTATAAAGGTCAGGGGTTCGACCCCACGAGCTGCAAAATATTTCCCTTGAGGTGAATCGACCGTTTCATGGGTCTTGGAGGTCTCGAACAGGGGGTTTACCACATGCGATACTAGTGATGGCAATGGGCGAAAAAATACCCGTGACCCATTGATACCCGTGCCCGTGATGGGCGAGTTTTAATGAAAATTTGTACCCACGGGCGCGGGTCGGGTACAATTTTGTACCAGCACGCGGGTCGCGGGTATTTCATACCTGTCGCGGGTAAAATCCGACCCGTCAATCCGTGATGCCCGTTTGAGCTACCCGCGGGGTATACCCGTTTACCCGCATACATATACTTAATTATATATTATATAATTTATTTTTAATATATTTTCATAATTATTCGCAGTTTACCCGCGGTTAGTGGGTATCCGTGACTAAAATATAGTTAGAAGTGCACATTTTGTAAAACCCGAGGGTCGCGGGTACGACCAGAAAAATTTACCCGTTGGCGGGTAAACGGGTACCCGCGGGTAAAGAAAGTTTTTGGCGGGCGGGTCGCGGGTATTAAGAATCCGTGTCAGTCGCCCACGGGTGCCATCCCTACGCGATACCCGTATGGATTCGTTATGGAAGTTTTCTCCGAGGAGCAGTATGACTGTATTGTTCGTCCCAGAAAATGATCGGGTGGATGAGTTCCGCCATCGCATTCGGACCCCTCTAAGTTACTCCTAACCGCCGTTAAAAGAAATTAAGAATGGAGTATACGCAAAATGAAAGCTAAAGAGAAAAGACGCGAGGTATTAAGATTTAACGTTAACAACAATCATTATGGGCCAAATTAATTTTTTTTAATAAATCCCATTTCTAACCTTTTTTGCTGCACATTTGATAAATATATAAGCTCTTGTTAGTTATATTTTGGTTAGAAGGAAAAATGGAGTTTTGTCCCACATTGGTAGAAGAGTGAAGTTGGAGGTGAACTCATTGGCTATAAAAGGAGGCCATGGGATTACTTATAAATTGCACCAATCAATACACTTTAAGTATTTGATTATTTCTTTCTTTCTTACCCTTGTTTGAGAGTTGTATTAGTTAAATATTTTGGAGAGTGTAGTTGGCTTAAGAGAGTCGTCTATATCATTGTAACAATTTGTGATATAGTGTATTTCTCTCTTTGGGGGCTGGTGGTTTTTCTCCTGTTTTGAAGTTTCCACGTTAAATCTTGTGTTGTGTATTGTTCTTATTTCTTTACTATTATTGTTGGGCTGGGTGGTGGGAATTAGTTAGACCGTAATTTCCCAACAACTGGTATCAGAGCGTCAGGTTTGACGGGGGTCTCGGTTATAGGATTCGGAGTATGCTCTGTGGTTGCCACGGGAGTGGATCGTCCACATCAGAAACGAGTTCTATTGATCGTATAGGGTATCTGGTTAGACAATATTTTTTCTGATTCGTAGTAATAGTTGGATTTGTTAGTGGTGAGTTGTGGATTTCCGATTTACAGGGTCCTGACTACCTGCTACATCTTTTGGCTATTCGAAACGTGAGCAAAATCAGAGAAATTGTTGTTTATAGGATACGGATACGATGTCGAAGTTCAGTCCAATGAGGTTTGATGTAGAGAAATTTGATGGGATGATCAATTTTGGCTTATGGCAGGTTCAAGTCAAGGATGTGTTGATTCAGTCCGTGAAACGACCCGACCCAATCCATAGGGACGAATAGAATAACATATGATTACATCGCGAGGCATTTGACCTCTATATGATACGTTTTATAAACATTGCATTCTTTTGAAAAGATATACCATAAATGAATATTTAAAATTCAATGTTTTCGACATCTGATGATTTCTACATATAGACAATCACCGTAAATAACAGTTTACAAGAATACTTCCGTTGACAATGCAGTCAAAATAAATACACGGTGATGATTTTGTGAATGCAATGCTTCCTCGAATAAAACATGTATGACTCCATGCACATGGTTTCTCTAACATATATTCAAACAGCGGAAGACTTCTAGGAACCTGAGAATAAACATGCTTTAAATGTCAACATAAAGTTGGTGAGATATAGGTTTAATGCTAGCAGCGTTATAAATATAGACCACAAGATTTCATATACATAAACGTTTTAATAAAAATATTCTAAGTGGTTGAGCACTTGATAACCATACTTAACATTTAATCAACGTCGCATATTCCCTTTATTATGAAATCTCACTACACTGTACCAAGTGTAGTCACCGAAACGAAGTACTGTGCAACCGTTGAATACTGGTCGTCCAGTCCGGTTGGGGTTGTCAGGCCCGATAGATCTATCAACAGGATTCGCGTTTACAATACCACATGTAAATAGTAGTTACCAAGCTACAGGGAAGTATGCCAGTGGTACAACTCAACGTAGAATATATTTTTTTTCACTTGTGTCCATAACGTAAATCATAAAATGCATGTATTCTCATCCCGAAATATTTAGAGTTTAAAAGTGGGACTATATACTCACTTTTGCCTTGAAGGTATTTAACTCGACTTGGTCTCCGATAGATATCACGAACCTAACCATATATATATAATATATCAACATATTTTCTTTTCAAGTAATCATTACATATATATATATATATATATATATATATATATATATATATATATATATATATATATATATATATATATATATATATATATATATACTTATAATACTTATAATATTTTCTTAGTCCGTAGTTAGCAGTCCGATGTTAGTGGTCCACAATTAGTTGCTCAATAAAATAAATAAAGACTCCATCGTATTCGTATTGATCAGAATTAATCTCAACCCATGGTACCATGTTGTCAAATGACGTGTTGCGTGCATAAAGTACCGTGTTGTCAAATGACGTGTTGCGTACAATCATGAGGTCTTATGATTAATCTTCTCGTGTTGTTTACGGGTGGTCCTGAAATATATAAAATCAAATCATAAGTAATTATATATAAAATATCATATTAATTAGAAAAGATATGATTAATTTACTTTATCTCCAAATATTTTCGTAGCTAAACTAGCTTCGGATACCCAATCTTGTTTTAGTCGTAGTTTCTTCATTACAACTCCGTTTTTGTTGATTCAACTGGCCACTTCCTTGGATCGAGTCAAATTATTAGAATATGAACTGAAAATACCTTAGTTTGTATTCGAAATCACAGGTTATAGGTCAAACTTTGGTAAAACTTATGAAAGTGATCATTTTCCATCATAAAAACAACATTTAATGATCATTTTTCTAAAAATACTTACACTTTGAGTTAAACCATGAAATTTTTATGTGTTAACATATTCATAAGAAATATCATTTTTCCAGAACATGAACTTCCAATTCAAAGTTCAAGATGGTTTTTAATTATCCAACCCAAAACAGCCCCCGGTTGCACTCCGACGATGTAGATTCAGTTTTTAAGGTGTTCTTTGTAAAATCAAGTTATATCTTGTTAAGTTAGCATATCATTATGATATATTACAGGTATTGAAGTGTTTTAAAAGTTAAGTTAGAAGGATCTATTTAGTTTGCAAACAAGTTTGAAATCATTCAAACTATGTTCTTGTTGTTAAAATTTTACAATATAAAATAAGATAGCTATATAATTATGAATCGAACAAGATTATGAACAAGGTTACTACCTCAAGTTACTTGGACAAATTTACTGTAAGAGATAAGAAAAAATCTTGGAATCAAAGAGTGGTGGAGTTAGATCAAAAGGTTGGAAGTATACTTCTTCAAATGGGTGGTTATTTTGATATGTTCTTGAAAGAGTTTTCTTATGGTGTTTAAGGCTTGTAACTGAAGCTAAATGATGGAGAAAATGCTTGGAGATGATCAAGTATGAAGTTAGGAGTATTTTGAGAGAGAAATGAGGGTGTAGGTATGAGAAAATGGAGTGAAGAAATGATGTTCATTCATAAAAACGTTTTTAGTTTATAAAGAAAGAAAAGGATTCCTAATTTTGTTTTCTTACTAATAATTCATGCTACTTGACAAATCCTAGTTACCTCATATCTAGGGCAGTAATAATGTTGATTAAGATATTGATTTGATGTGTATATACCAATAGTAAATACATATAGAAGCTGGGTATGATACGGGTACATATACCCTAGATATACGTATAGAAATCTTGAGGAAACGGAATGAGAATTCAAATATAGCTATCTTTTGTGAATATACTTATATTGTTTTATGTATTTAAGTCCTTAAAAAGTGATTAAATACATTATATATACGATACATGTATAAGCATTATAGGTTATAAGTATATATATCAAAGAATGTTATGTATAGTTATCGTTTTGAAAACTTAAGTTAGTAGTTTCAAAATATACTTATAACTCATTGTCATTAGTATACAATGAGATGTTAAACCATCCTTAGATCATGTTAAATATATATAAATACATATATATACACAAACGTATAATTATCGTATGTTATATAGTTCGTGATATCATCGGTCAAATTGGACGGTCAAACGTTGTGTAAAACTCTTTTCAAAAACACAAGTCTCAACAATTTGGATTGCTTATCATGTTGGTAAGGTTTAATTTATGTAAATATTAATCTCATAAGTATAAAACGATTGGAAATATCCGGGTCGTTACAGTACCTACCCGTTAAATAAATTTCGTCCCGAAATTTGAATGGGATGGTCATGGCTGACAATAAGTATGTTTTCATGACGTATACGAGTTGGAAATTAGAGTTTTATTATCATCGAGTAATATTGATAAAATAATTTGATTTTTGTGAAGAGTACGAGTGAGGCTATCACCAAAGGGTGAAATGAGTAGGTATAGATTCGTCATAACTTTTGACGTAGATAGGATTGATTTCCAAGTTCAAGAGATTTGGAGTAAAATCTTCATAATGAGATTTGATTCTTCGATAATCAAGGAAATTAGAATCCGCTTTAAATGCGATCATCTATTTTGATTGCTCTGTCGGATCTTTTACTATAAATCCACCTCCCTTCATTTCCTTACAACTCATACCTTCTATTCTTCCTCCCTCAATTCATACTTTAAAACATTTATCAGTATGCTTCATCCAGTACTGATCCTGGATATACTCTTAACTTTCATCTCTGTCATTCTTCTTTTTCATCTACCTCCGGAGGATTTTATTTATTTCTACTATTACCTTGGGGTTATAGTATTGTTAATTCTCCCGTGCCTTTACGTTGCAATACGTATTGATATACACGATTTGTAATTTATTTATTGTTGTCGAGCTTTATATTTTCTTTTATATTCAACAGTTCCATACTTCTGTTTCCTCTTCCCGACTTCGAGTCAAGCGAATAATGGTCCGGAATTCGTAGGTATGGTTTTTGAAATAAACATAGTTAATGTTCTAAGAAGGAAATAGTAATTGCACGATCTTGATTTGGTAAGTTACCAGAATGTCTGAAAAGATAGAATTATCAAGGAGATATATTCTTAATATGTTTGGAGATTGGGTAGAATGTAAGAGTTGTGTAACATGGCACATGATGACGTTATGATCTATGAATCATTATGTTCCATTTAGAAACTCAGCATAAATTACTGTAATATAATCACGTTGATCAAGTGTCATTATATTATACTATTTCATGCTTCAGTTTCCAACACTACTTCAAAACATTCATATTTTAAACTCGAATTTTTCAGAATTTAGAAACTAACACAGTTTCTTTTATGTTGTAACGCAAATATTGTGAAGAGATAAATGATTTTTGATGAGGATAGTTGGGAATATATCTTTAAGAATATCGGAGATATTTATAATGAAAAATACGATGATATCTTAGAATATCTAAGATCAGGGAATGACGCGGAAAATCTATCTGTGAAGGTTTAGAATAAGGAGTAAGGTTCTTACTAACGGTTTCAGCAGACACTGAATCATTTGAATCCTTTGAAGGTAGATTTCGTCATTGTGATTTGTCCACGACCTCCTTTATACTTTGCTCAATCCGTTTTCCAGTACTAAATTTTTCGTTCGAGCTTTTCCAATCTATTATTCTTTATTGTCAAACTTCTGACCGTAATTGTTGTCTACTGTCTTTACCACTTTATCAGTCTTTTCCAAAACTTAATAGCACTAATTCGTAGACTGGAGCATTTTTTAGAAACTTCACATTTGAAATATGTAATTCTTGGGGATAGACGTTGTATATATATATATAACTGCCGAAATAGAAATGCTGCGAGATTTCAAAATACCAATTGTTGATTCCGCCAAAGGGGTAACGAGTTGCTGGTACATCTGCTGATAATGTTGTGGAATATAAAAGGTTCTCTGGTAACAAAAGGGTAATCGTATGTATTACAGGTTATAATAAGGCTACTTTGAATGGAAAGTCGAGGTTGACTTGCTGAAATTGTGACAAAATTTGCTATTTTGAAAAGGAATCGCAAAGTTATTTTTGCTAATAAATGCTAAATGATTTAACATGGATACGTGTTAAATTATGTCCTTGGTTTCGAGAGCTTTTCAGGTACAAGACTGCGGGTAATGTGTGGTTGGATCATCATCTCGATTGTCCATTATTTGAAGTGTCTTCAGGAATTTTGAAGGGTTTGATCATAGATTGTAATTGTTAATATACATATGATGTTTTAGGACTTTGAATGATACAAATATTTTTCTGGGTTCCAAGAATCGAATGATGTTCTAGCATAGTTTTGAAGTCAAAGTATAGTTTTGAAAGATGTAAGAGTCCTAAGAGTGATGTCTTCTGTTAAGTCTTGACTTGGATTTCTTTTTGTCGTAATCAAATTTAGATGAGAATGGTTGTTTTGATTTCCATGAAAGAATGTATATTATTGTGAAGGTATAGTTGATGATTGTTGAATCAGAATCGAAGAATATAATCATATTAATTGTGAATTTATATATCTCTCGGGTATTACCTACCCGTTAAAAAAAATTTCACAAGTAATGTTTTGTACCAGAGAATTTTATTACAATCTTTATGAAAATATATGTACATACATATCTTCTTCAGATGTAATCATGAATTTAATAAGTCAATATAATATTAGACTCATTTGATTTTCGGTTTGAGCTAGAATAAGTAATCTCTAAAACGATTAGGAACCACATATTCTTCACAGAATATTAATGAAGTTATGGATCAATACTTCATTATTTATTCTTATATATATTTCCTTAGTGAATCATGCTGATACTCATTGAACTCTTGCTAACTTCGCAAGATATGAATGTTGTTTCCCAGTAAGCTTCGAGTACATTGAAGATGAAAGTGTAAAATCAAACATATTATTGAATAATACACTTGGTTTATTATAAAACGAAATTCATTGAATTCAAACAGGGATTGTAGTTAACGATGATTAAGTTGCTGACGAAGGACGTACATCATTGCATATTTGTAGTATGAATTTAAACGAGTAGTATCTACCCTTTTTCAATTCATAATTAATAGCTTAGTACGAAAAGATTTATTTTGGTTTCTGAATTCATATATATAAAATATTTATATAAATTCTTCAGAAGAATGAGTTAATACTTCATAACTCGTTGATGCAATATACGCGTTATTGATGATGTCCACGGTGATTCTTGAACTGGTGGAGCTTGTGATGTTAAAGTTGCTGACGATTCTAGCGATGTTGACAGCACTGACTATGTTGGTGAGGCTAAGGGTACTGCTGATGCTGTTGGTAAAACAAGTCTAGCTTGTACCTTACGCATCATTCTTGTCGGGGTTTCTACTCTTCCTTTTATCATTTCTGTCCACTCATCTGATTTATGGTTAAGGCAGAAATAGGTAATCTCTATGTCTTTAGAGATTACATAATCACCATAGAATGTTTCTCCGATGAAGTTATGAATCAATACTTCATCGTTTGTTGTTGTTGGTACTTCTTGGTATCTATGGTGCGTGTGACGTTGATATCCGAGGTACGGATGGTGATATTGAGGCGTGTGATGCGGATGTGATTGTTGGTGGTGGTAATGATCCTGTTGATGTTGATGATAGTGATAACGTTGATGCTGGTGATGCTGCTGGTGCTTAGGGTATTGAGGCTTGCGATGTTGATGTTATTGACGGTACTGGTTATGCTGTTCATGCTACTGATGGTGTTTGTAACCTTCGTACCGTATTCTCCAAAGCCACTACCCGAGTGCGAAGCTCGTTGACTTCTTCTATTATACCGGGGTGATTGTCGGTTCGGACGAGTGGATAAATAAAATCTAGAATTTGATGTAGTATATAATCGTGACGAGATACTCTGGAAATGAGAGAGAAAATGGTTTCTCGAACAGGTTCGTCGGTAAGTGCTTCAGGTTCATCGTCAAGAGGGCAATTTGGTGGATGGAAGGGATCACCTTCTTCTTGTCTCCAATGATTGAGGAGGCTACGAACCTATCCCCAATCCATCCAAAATAGATGATGACTGATTGGTTGATCCATTCCGGTCACACTGCTTTCGGAGCTTGAGTGGTATTCCATATCAGAATCCGAGGGACTTCAACTAGTGACGAGTTCCATTTCGTATGATTGAATAAAGGATTTTTCGATATGAAATGATTTTCCGGCTATCGGGTGGTATTCTAATTATATAGAATATCCACAAATATAGAACAAAAGATCTCATAGATTACGGAGAGATTTACGGAATATGTCAGACAAAGTTTACAGTAACAGATACGCGTAGATATGAATTAGCAAATACGCTAAGATATGAATTTTGTCTATACACCATTCATGCAATGAATGCAGTAAGACGCGTTTAGACTTAAGATGATAAGCAGGTAATTTCCTACAGATGATAAGTAGATGATTTTCGACACAAAATGATAAGCAAAATTTTGACATGCAGACACGGTCGAAGTCCAGACTCACTAATGCAACCTAACGACTTATCAGTTAGACACACTAATGCAGACCTGGTTCGCTAAGACCACCGCTCTGATACCACATGAAACGACCCGACCCAATCCATAGGGACGAATAGAATAACATATGATTACATCGCGAGGCATTTGACCTCTATATGATACGTTTTATAAACATTGCATTCTTTTGAAAAGATATACCATAAATGAATATTTAAAATTCAATGTTTTCGACATCTGATGATTTCTACATATAGACAATCACCGTAAATAACAGTTTACAAGAATACTTCCGTTGACAATGCAGTCAAAATAAATACACGGTGATGATTTTGCGAATGCAATGCTTCCTCGAATAAAACATGTATGACTCCATGCACATGGTTTCTCTAACATATATTCAAACAGCGGAAGACTTCTAGGAACCTGAGAATAAACATGCTTTAAATGTCAACATAAAGTTGGTGAGATATAGGTTTAATGCTAGCAGCGTTATAAATATAGACCACAAGATTTCATATACATAAACGTTTTAATAAAAATATTCTAAGTGGTTGAGCACTTGATAACCATACTTAACATTTAATCAACGTCGCATATTCCCTTTATTATGAAATCTCACTACACTGTACCAAGTGTAGTCACCGAAACGAAGTACTGTGCAACCGTTGAATACTGGTCGTCCAGTCCGGTTGGGATTGTCAGGCCCGATAGATCTATCAACAGGATTCGCGTTTACAATACCACATGTAAATAGTAGTTACCAAGCTACAGGGAAGTATGCCAGTGGTACAACTCAACGTAGAATATATTTTTTTTCACTTGTGTCCATAACGTAAATCATAAAATGCATGTATTCTCATCCCGAAATATTTAGAGTTTAAAAGTGGGACTATATACTCACTTTTGCCTTGAAGGTATTTAACTCGACTTGGTCTCCGATAGATATCACGAACCTAACCATATATATATAATATATCAACATATTTTCTTTTCAAGTAATCATTACATATATATATATATATACTTATAATACTTATAATATTTTCTTAGTCCGTAGTTAGCAGTCCGATGTTAGTGGTCCACAATTAGTTGCTCAATAAAATAAATAAAGACTCCATCGTATTCGTATTGATCAGAATTAATCTCAACCCATGGTACCATGTTGTCAAATGACGTGTTGCGTACATAAAGTACCGTGTTGTCAAATGACGTGTTGCGTACAATCATGAGGTCTTATGATTAATCTTCTCGTGTTGTTTACGGGTGGTCCTGAAATATATAAAATCAAATCATAAGTAATTATATATAAAATATCATATTAATTAGAAAAGATATGATTAATTTACTTTATCTCTAAATATTTTCGTAGCTAAACTAGCTTCGGATACCCAATCTTGTTTTAGTCGTAGTTTCTTCATTACAACTCAGTTTTTGTTGGTTCAACTGGCCACTTCCTTGGATCGAGTCAAATTATTAGAATATGAACTGAAAATACCTTAGTTTGTATTCGAAATCACAGGTTATAGGTCAAACTTTGGTAAAACTTATGAAAGTGATCATTTTCCATCATAAAAACAACATTTAATGATCATTTTTCTAAAAATACTTACACTTTGAGTTAAACCATGAAATTTTTATGTGTTAACATATTCATAAGAAATATCATTTTTCCAGAACATGAACTTCCAATTCAAAGTTCAAGATGGTTTTTAATTATCCAACCCAAAACAGCCCCCGGTTGCACTCCGACGATGTAGATTCAGTTTTTAAGGTGTTCTTTGTAAAACCAAGTTATATCTTGTTAAGTTAGCATATCATTATGATATATTACAGGTATTGAAGTGTTTTAAAAGTTAAGTTAGAAGGATCTATTTAGTTTGCAAACAAGTTTGAAATCATTCAAACTATGTTCTTGTTGTTAAAATTTTACAACATAAAATAAGATAGCTATATAATTATGAATCGAACAAGATTATGAACAAGGTTACTACCTCAAGTTACTTGGACAAATTTACTGTAAGAGATAAAAAAAAAATCTTGGAATCAAATAGTGGTGGAGTTAGATCAAAAGGTTGGAAGTATACTTCTTCAAATGGGTGGTTATTTTGATATGTTCTTGAAAGAGTTTTCTTATGGTGTTTAAGGCTTGTAATTGAAGCTAAATGATGGAGAAAATGCTTGGAGATGATCAAGTATGAAGTTAGGAGTATTTTGAGAGAGAAATGAGGGTGTAGGTATGAGAAAATGGAGTGAAGAAATGATGTTCATTCATAAAAACGTTTTTAGTTTATAAAGAAAGAAAAGGATTCCTAATTTTGTTTTCTTACTAATAATTCATGCTACTTGACAAATCCTAGTTACCTCATATCTAGGGCAGTAATAATGTTGATTAAGATATTGATTTGATGTGTATATACCAATAGTAAATACATATAGAAGCTGGGTATGATACGGGTACATATACCCTAGATATACGTATAGAAATCTTGAGGAAACGGAATGAGAATTCAAATATAGCTATCTTTTGTGAATATACTTATATTGTTTTATGTATTTAAGTCCTTAAAAAGTGATTAAATACATTATATATACGATACATGTATAAGCATTATAGGTTATAAGTATATATATCAAAGAATGTTATGTATAGTTATCGTTTTGAAAACTTAAGTTAGTAGTTTCAAAATATACTTATAACTCATTGTCATTAGTATACAATGAGATGTTAAACCATCCTTAGATCATGTTAAATATATATAAATACATATATATACACAAACGTATAATTATCGTATGTTATATAGTTCGTGATATCATCGGTCAAATTGGACGGTCAAACGTTGTGTAAAACTCTTTTCAAAAACACAAGTCTCAACAATTTGGATTGCTTATCATGTTGATAAGGTTTAATTTATGTAAATATTAATCTCATAAGTATAAAACGATTGGAAATATCCGGGTCGTTACAGTCCGGGTTACACAAGGCATTGAAAGGTAAACCCACCTTTGTTCCCGGCAGTGATTCTAGCAGTAAGTTTCAATGAAGAAGAATGAGATGATATGGATTTGAGTGCAGCAAGTGCGATTCGTTTGTGTCTTGCAAAGAACGTGCTTGCAAATGTGCACGGGTTATCAACGACAAAGGAGCTTTGGGTTAAACTAGAGCAGTTGTACCAGGGCAAAGGGCATCTCAAATCGGGTTATGTCTTAAAGAACAATTTCATACTCTGCGTATGGATGGGGGTTCAAAGATTTCAGATCATCTAAGTATTCTTAACGGTATTGTTTCAGAACAGGAGGCTATTAGAGTTAAAACGGATGATGAAGATAAAGCTTTGAGGTTGATATTATCTTTATCATCGTCTTATGAACACATGAAACCTATTTTGATGTATGGGAAGAAAACTCTGAAGTTTGAAGACGTTACTAGCAAGCTCCTATCCGAGGAGAAAAGACTGGAAGGTAACGGGGTCTCGACATCAGGAAATACGATAGTGTTGTGTTCGGATAGGCAAAAGAGAAACTCTGGGAAGAATCTGGTATGCTGGAGGTGCGAGAAGACTGAGCATGTAAGGGTTAATTGTCCAGGTGGAGCTAATCCGGAAAATGGCTCCAAAGACGCTAACATTGTCTCCGTTGTTACGGAGAGTGATGAGTTCCTCTGAAGTCACACCATCCTCATGGTGTGTCCGTGCCACCATGGAAAGGGATGTTCGTTAGCGGTTCCACAATTGCACATGGGCATTGGTTTGGCATTGATGCAGGTTGTGTGGTGGAAACTGATGTTGTAGCTGATGAAACTTTCAGGGAAATCCAAACAGGAAGTTGCACCATAAAGTTTCAGCTAGTTGTTCAACAACATGTGCCGAGGTGAAATGCTTGGAATGTGATATTCTAAATGCTATACTCTTAATGGTGGAGTATGATAATTCTTGTTAAGAGTTATGATTGTCTGTGATGACAATGATTGTCGATTTAGACAATGTTCTGTAAAGATGCAAGTTTTGCCTCTTGGGAGATAATGTCAACGGCATGAAGATGAGGATCTTGAAGTTGTCGTCGAGGAA